>NC_140702.1:62676696-62729151 GCF_054131305.1 Coturnix japonica | reverse complement strand
ATATTTCTTGACTTCATAACTCCACTTAATATTCCTTGTGCTCTCACCCTCAGAAAATCTCATATGATTTGTACTCTTTCTTCCCATCTTAGTAATCATTTCAGGTCTTTTTTTCAACTTTCTGCATAAATAAGATTTAACGGCAGAAAACCAACCTGTTCCAATATGGCTTGGCCAGTCTACTGCTGGCTGAATGCTACTGCAAATATAAATCAGGATGTTTCATGAGCCCTTTGCTGTTCTGTATCTGCTTAGCACTGTTTCTAATAACACAGACACTGAACTCAATATGTGGCAGAACGTACATATGTGTGTACAAATACACACAGACATTGCTTGGGGCTAATATACACAGAGGCTACTACTTAGATCTTTGAGCAGACTGAGTGCATTTTGTGTGCTGAAGCATCAGAAAATCCAACAGCATCAGAAAGAAGTACTCTCTCAGAGACTATTATGTAATTGATACCTATCTCTCTGCAAAACATTAATAAATAAGGGCTAAAACCAAGGCCAGATTGTTGCCAGAGTTCCCATTTAGTCTAATTCTGTCCTGGGTGATTTGGGAAAAGTATTATCAAATTTCATCATTAACAGTGCTTATCTTTTTGAGCCTTTCAGGTATGTGATGTGTGTGTTGTGGCTCTTAGCCACAAGGTATTGGCATAGAGCATATACATAAGGGTAAAAATATCTGTGAAACTTTATTTAAATCATATAATAAAAGCTGTTATGCACTACAAGCTTAGGAAAGGTGGCATTTCTGAATACCTATGGTGCTAATAGTGTACTATTGATAACAAATAACCAAATCTTAGAATAAGAGAATATTTATTTCTGACTCCAGTTGATATAAAAAAAAAAAAATTAAAAAAAATCATTGTTTCTATGAAATACTTTTTGAAAAATTACCGAAACATACTGTTCATTAACACATACTGTTCTATTGAACTTACTGTTTCAGAAACGTACTGCTTCAGTAAGATCAAACCATGTGATTTTGACATTACTGCAGTTTCTGATTATTTCAAGAGAGTATTTGGTCTTCTTCCATGGAAGCTTCAACACTAACAGCCCTTAATTTTGTCTTTTCTAGTGAAAGAATGTTTAAAACATACATAGAAATTTTCAGTTGAATTTAAAGTTAAATAACAAAATAACACTTGGAATCCTTTACTCATGCTGTGGTTTTACTTTTAAAACATACTATAAATTCCTAGAAGAATAAATAAATAGACTGAATTACAGTTGTATCATCTGTGATCCATCACAGGTAAATAGTTGCCCAAAGCAGTAATTAATCAAAAGTTTTCTTTCATACCAAAAGCATTTTTTGTGATGCAGAAGCAATGGCAGTTTAAAATGTTCACGACTTAAGACCTGATACTTCAATATACACCTCCTGGATAAAGATATGTATAAGAAATATGAAACCTGTAAGATTTATGAAGATACCAAACTGAATGTTAGCAGTTAGAGTGTCCTCCTGATACAGTGAAAACAAGTTATGGTAATTTTTTGCTAAGTATGTTTGAAATGAAGCCAGAATATCAAAATATTAGCAAAATTCCAAGCACTGTTGTCCAGACCTCTGCCATATTTGTGAAGATGGGCATGTTCAAAACTGTGTGTGAATGTGCATGTCTGCACACACAAATTATTCTTGTGGAAGAGTGGCACTATGATTTATTATTTGTTTGACAAAACAAAGATATCTGCTTCATTTCTACATGCCTGGTTACCCAGTCTTTAAATTTGCTCTCTGTTTCAAACAGCATGTCAGACATTACTACTCTCCTGTTGGAAATGGAAGATAGTTAGCTACTTCCAGAAAGTGAGGACATTCTTTACCCATTAAGTTCATTTTCAACAGTGGTTGTTATTCACACTGCCCAAACGTGCTGGAAAAGACATTTCAGTATGTAGGTCTGTTCTTTATTCTCAGGTCTACTGAATTACTTCCATAATTTTGTGATACAAATTTGTCCAAAAGCATTTCAGCTTGTACTGGTCAGGATCAGGATAACTATGATATTCCTACTTCTGCCTCAGAGTCTCTGAGAAATACAGATTGCTGAGCACTGATGTAATTCTCAAAGGAATATGGAGATGGAAATCACTCCTTGCACTCAAATTATACAGAAACATAGATTCTTAAATGGGAAAGGAAAAAAAAAATGTATCTAGTTTCTGGTTTTAGATAGGAAATTCTCCAGATTTACTTATATTCTACTTCGCAAGGTGCAGTTTTGCAAGCTTCATAGCTTAGGAAGATTTAAAGGGAGGTAAAGAATCCTTTAATAAGCAGTAGATTTTGCAGGCACAAGAATCATGGAGATTTGCTTTAGCCAAAGACAAATGTAGGAAAAAAGGAAATAAAATGAGAAAAACTTGCCAAAATATTACTCAACCTCTTGTAATTTGGGGACTTGACTTTCAAAATATCAGGTCAGTTGAACAACATTTTTTTCCTCCAAGAACCATAGACAGAACCACAGCAAAAAACAATGAATAGAGGTTAATTCTAGAATTTGGATACAAATCAGGATGTGGTGAGGCCTGTTTATAGGTCTTGGATGTCTGATGTTCTCCGATTACATTAGGATCTCCTATTACATTAAGGGTATTGAAGTAGCTACCATGTAAGAATTGTGCAACGACTTGTATCATATGACCTTGGGGTTCTTCATCCTGTAAGTCCTGGGTCAAAAACACCCATTGTCCCATTTGGCAGTTGGTAGAAACAGCTTGAAGTGACACTTCTGGTGCCAATTTGGCCTCCATTACTGCAATAGGTGGACAAGCTTCTTTGGGAAGAATGTTGCCTATGGCATAGTTTGATACCTGCTCAATTTACAGGAACATATTGAAAGAGGTATAAGGAAGTTATGAGTGAGAGTCTTTCAGAGAAGTTTCAAGAAGCTTCAGAATTTCCTGAGTCTCTATTTTCACTGCTTAATGAGAAAAAGTAGTGGTAACATGATTATGAGGACAGGCACAAATTCTCTCCCTTGTTCTGATTCTACTAGTAAAGAAGATAAGGCTTAAAATCATTCTGTGGTTTACCTTGTCTGTCATTTTCCATCAGGGTAGTTTCAGCATTAGGCACACTAACTAAAAAGTAATACTGTTTTCAGAGATCAAATTTGGTTGAGGATAAGTCCTTTCCAATTGAATGTTGAGGCTAAATTAGCAGTTCTGTTAGCAAAAGAATGTTCTTGTTTCATGCAAAAGGCTTCCTGACTCTTCACCAGAATATCTCAAGAGCTTCTGAAAACAAGTACAAAGAAAAGTGCTGGAACTTGTTGGCTTAGGAACAAGAGAGAATAAAGGCAGGAAGGACTGCAAGTTAGCAAAAACTGAACTTTGCTGCTGGTTGATGAAAAAGAACGTTGCTTGTACAGCAAATGAACAGAGGGTTTTCCCCTTTAGTTCACACAACTCCTATTGCAAAGTTTCTGGCTTTATACTTGCATTGTTTTTAGCTCTGTAGTATCTGAGTGTTTCTTCATTCTATTAAAATTATCCTCACAAACCCTCCTTGACAAGTAGACTTTGTTTTTGAAAAAAGACCATAATTTGTCTTAGAAGCCATGGAGTGAATTCTGAAGCACAAGGAAGTGCTAAGTGAAGCCATTGTATCTGATATACAATTTTCTACATCAGAAGCTGATCCACATCAGATTTATATCTTCCAGTTGGTAGGACCAGACTAAAGCTTTATGAATTGAAAATTTAAAAATATGGTTTGTTAGAAGCTATCAGAAGTAAATCAGAATTGCAACAGATATAGCCAAATATGATAAGGTTAGAAAAGTCTGTTGTTTGGAGTCCAGCTGTTTCTCAGTGATTTTCTTCATGTTAACGTTTCAGGAGCAGAAAGACCTAAGTGCTTGACTTGCTGATCCTGTTCTTGACAGAATTACACAGCTAGAGGGACACCAGCTTCCACTCAGGGAAAGTCTGAGCGGTTCAGACCATAACTGACTGTTCACTGCTCTTCCTTTCTAATGAAAAATATGTGTCTATCTATTTATCTATCTGTCTGGCTGTCTGTGTCTGTCTACCTATCTATCCATTCATCTATTTATTTCTCTAACTATCTAGCTATCTGTCTATCATCTATCTGTCTCTATCAAGTATTCTTAGTTCCTCCTGTCTCCTGTGTGAAACTAAAATTAAAACCTGACCTGTGAAGATCCTGAACAAATGATCAGGTTTGTTTTTTCTCCAGTAACTTTGTAGGCAAAATTCTAAGCACCATTAAGGAATAAATTCACTTGAAGAGAAATGAATTTTATTACTGATGGATTAAAGAATTAGAATCAAGTTAATGCCAAGAATGTGAGTTCATAAAAATAAGTCTGTATTTGTAGGTCTGGCTGCACTTTTTGAAAAACCTGAATATCAAACTGAAAAGTAACTGTATGGATGCTATATGCTAGAGATTTTGTGGTCTGAACCTCACACTGTAATGAGTTGAGAAGAGCAAATATCAGATATTCAAAGAATTAACAAACTGAAAGATCCCCTTCAATGAAAAGGAAGAAACTGTCAAGTGGAGAAATGCCTCAAGTAGTGCTAGAGAGTCATATATTAATTCTAGTGTTATTTTAGTTGTAAACCAGTGATGGAAAACACATGGAACTCAATCAAAGAAAGACTGGGAAAAGTCTTCAGAGACCACCGCTTCCAAGCAAAATTCAAGGTTTTCATGCCACTCCCTTCAGCTACTGCCCAACTTGCCCTCAGTATGCACAAATCCTCACCCTCTTCAGACAACCTGCTTCAGCAGTGCAGAAGGATCGTGATTCTTTGTCCTTCCTAAAGTCAATGCGGAAAACAGATTATTCCCCTCCTGATGGTTTTTCCATATCCAAAGACTGTTAGTCCTTCAGGTCTTCTCATTTCTAGACTGAGTATCATTGATGGTCACCTTCTGCATATAGGTCATGTCTCTAGACATTTTGGTTTTCCAGACTTTTTTTTTAAATTTCTCCTCCAAACTTTGTTCACTTGCCCCACAATTGTTTGAAAAGGGGACGAAGGAGGACAAAGAAGGGAAATCCCTAAATTTCCCCAATACAGGCAAGATATTTGTGCTGAAGTTTTACCAAAGCCAAGTAAAACTACTCTGTGCATCTTCCTGCTCATAGAGACATTGTTTGCCCTTTTCACACTGTTGACACTGTGAATCACATCTGATTGTCATCTTTTGTAAGACCTAGATCTTTTCTTCTACATTGCTTCCTAGAACATTGTACTTCACCTTGGATTGCCACAGTTGATTGTCCTTGACAGGATTTCTAGACTAAGTTGGTTTCCTCTGTTTTTTCTTTTCTCAGAATATATTTCTCTAATTTGCCAAGATAATTTTGCATTCTTATGCTGACTTTAAGTGCGCTGCACATCCCTCCCAGCTATAAGCATGGCCAATGAGCTCTAGGCCTCATAAGACCTCATTAACAGCAAAACAATGTATGAAGCAAAACATCGTGTTATGCTCATTGGACATTGTTTCTCTCATCTGTAAGAATAAATTAAATAAATGAATGTGGGACCTGTGCAGCCCCAACATTAACTGCATGATCTCTACCCATATTACTGTACTCCAGCATGCATCACCTGCATCCAAACTGCCTGAATTGGAATTGACTCCATATTAGCTACTGAACAGTATCTAGGGATCATCTGAGAGGGTGATCTTCAGCACAACCCAGAATTATGTGAGGACAATGTAATTGGGCAATCAAGTTCCACTGCCTGGGAACCTCCCCTGATTTTCTGTTTAATTTACTAGTATTGACTTTGCCAGTGCTAGCAGACAGACAAATCTAAATGAAGTAAATTCGACATTTGGAACCTGATGGCTTGGTCTGTGTTGTGTGCAGGCTCTAAGCATAGCCAGTCATGTTTGATCATAGGAGTCATTAAGATAAGAAGTATTCATATTTGGCAGTGTAAAGCAGATATCTACTTACATACCTTCTGCTGTAAAGCAGTAAATTACTGCTTAGGTTTAATCTGATCCAAATCTTTTCTGAGTGAATGAGTTAAAATTAGGCAAAAAATAGACAAAAAATTATGATTACTTCTCCATCTGAAAGGCTCACTGATCCCAAACACCTGTACAAAATGTTGGTATGCACATAAACTCATCACTTAGAAGAGTCTGTACAAAGAAAAAGCTGAATTCCCAGAGCCAGTGAGAAAGAATGGTTTATGTTCCACTATATCTGGTTGGGTATGTTGTTCCTATTAGATGTGCTACTTATTTCTAAAAGATTACATTATTCTTTGTCAATTGAAGGACAGCATATTTCTTCTTTCCCTTGTGCACAATCATTCGTCAATGAATTAAATGAAGTACAAGATTGGGCATGAACTTTTGACACTGCATTTGGCATCAACAGAACAGTTCAGTAATCTCCAGTGCTGCTGTTTGTTGGTTTGTTAGAGACAGAGGGCTGCTCTGTTTATCCAAGTTCTTGTACTGGAGCCTATCCGAGGACATTTCAGCTTATGCAAGTACACATAAGCAGGCTCAGCAAGTCAGCATTTGATAAAAGTATTTGTGTGCTATGCAAAAGTCTTTAGCACCTACCTGTCCCTGTGGTTCCCAAGGCCAAATAATAGATTCAGAAAAAAATATTCATCAACCACGAGACCTTGAATATGTGTAAGTGTACAGCTTTTGAGAAGAATCAAGAACCATGTTAGGACTGTGAAGGCTCCAATTTTTTTCCCTCCACATTATGTAGAAACTACCACAGGTGTGCAACACCGTATTATTAACAGATAACTTGACCAGGTCAAGCATGGTGCATTAACAGAGCAGAAGTTTCTTTTACAACCAGGAGCATAACAGGAACATCGCAGCTGTTAATGCTTTGCCTATCTCGTGAAGGACAGAAACGTGGAAATAAAAGTCTCTGAAAAATCATAGAGGTGACAGCAGAGAGAAAGCACCTAATTCCTAGCTGCATTCGTACATCAGCTCTCCATGGCTGTCTGGGAATGCTGATACATTTTACCCCTTTTTGCACATTGTTGGCATTTGTAATAGGCATTTGTGAACTCCTCACCTCCACCTTTACAGGAGGACTTTTCAGTGATGTCTGCTTAGATAACATTTTATTCCCCTTGTACACATTCTTTCTTTCTGGAGACCTACCTGAAGAATTTGGTTGCTCAGGAATCACCTAGGATTCCAGAGTAGGAATACCCAGCAGTGTTCTACTGCTCTCCTCTCATGTTTTTGTCTCTAGCTGAAATCCTTTATCTGTTGTGATAATCATTCATTCTGCTTTTGGATCAGTTCAGAGTTCTAGGTAGAAAAGGGAGCAAGTTCATGAAGAGAGATTGGAAGAACACAGTTCTTCCACAGTTCTGTGAGGGCAAGAATAATCTTCAAGTGGTTGGCAGTGCAGTTCCACAAAGGCAGTGGGAGAATGAAGATCTACTTACCTGCAAGCTGTGGGTGATACTCAATTCCGTCTTATTTCACAGAATTCGACTGACATACACTTCCTTCTCCATCATAAGTAGTTCTGTGATATGGAAAGTTATGAAAGCAGAAAGAAACCATAATAATAATTGCAGAATTTTTCTGCAGAAAAATACTGCAGAAGTATCCAAACTGGATTGCTTCTTGTTTAGGGAGTAAAAAATTTTGTGGGAGGCAGAAAAATTCATTTCTTATTCCATGAGAACCACTCTACCACCATTTTTTTGTTAAAGATTCTATGTCTTTATTTCCATCTAAAGACATTTTTTCACAGATGTGTTTTGATTTCTTTCCCAATGGAAACCTGTATTTTTTTCTCCAATTCTGCTGTTTACCTGCGAAATAATCAAGAGGCAGGAACGTACCAGATGAGGTTCACATAATGATAAGTGTAACTCAGATTTTAAAGGAAATAAGCAATTATTAAAATAAAAGGCATAATGGGCCTTTTTTTCTTTCCTTTGTGCTATTTCTCACACATGAATACTTCTGCAGAGGCTGTTTTGGAATCTTTGCAAAAGAGAAAAAGATGTTCTTAACCAGACTGAACTTCATGCAAGATTTTCAAACCATGCATTACATTCATTGTGTTATAAATATGTGTTAGCAGGTGCTTTAATGCAGTCAGTAGGGCAGAATCATCCATGTGCACATAAGAACTCATTGGCAGCTTGATTTGTTTCCCAGGTGACGTTTCATTTGTTTATTGTTATTCTCAGAATGAAAAAACATCCAAACAGACAGAAGTTTCAGTACATTCTTGAAGAGAATTGTGAGTGATACCTGAGGCATGAAAAGTTTACTTTAATCTGGAACATTGGTTTTGATAGACTGATTGGATGCTGCTTGCTTTTCTATTCTGAACCCTAGAGCTACTTCAATACACAATGAGGAGGAGAGATATCTCAACACTCTGGCTGTAGATAGCATAGCAAGTAAAATGCAAGTGCCTGGGAACATGTTATAGTTGTTTGTAGACAACAATACTGATTGTAATAATGTATAGAACAGGAACAAGGAACAAATTAAACACAGGTTAGCTATGAGTCAGTTTTTTGCTTCTACACTTTAACTGTATATTGGTTGAATCAAATGAAATGAAGGAAACAAATAGGTTGCTCTTTTAATTTCCCACACAGGTAGTACAGTCATAAAATTTTTTGTGAACCTCTGAAGATGCTTGCAAACTACTGCAAAATATGAAAGTACATACAAATGAATGATACTAAACAAGTAAGTCAGCACAAAGAAAACTCTTTTCTGAGTAGTAGCAGCTAAAACTGCTCTGGTTGGTACAGGTGTAAATTTTCACTTCTCACTGACTAGTATATGTTGACAGCACTACGAGCAAGTGGAAAGGCAGAGAGAGAGGAAGGGGGATTAGCCCATGCAGAAGTATAGGAAAACCTGAGCTGTATGTGGAGACAGTGTGTGGGTTACGTTTGTGTTTGTAATGGTGCTCATTCAGTGCCTTCTAAGTCTAGAACTGTTTTCTTTGTTTGTAAGATTTCTCCTTATTTGCTATGTTTTACCCAGGTTCAAATGGAAAGAAGTACTGAATCTGGGTTTTTTTTTTTTTTATGTTTGTTTCCACTTGGTCTAGCATATAAAATATGGTCCATGCTACATGTTTATCAGTGTCCTGTCTTCTCAGCCACTGCAAGTGTTCATGATTTTGGCAGCATTTTCTCTCCCCTTGGTTTTAGTGGATTGATACAAATGTGGAGGTCTAGGGATGGAAACATGCCATATATTTCCTTTTATTATGTTGAGTGTTTTGTGGCTTAGTGTCATCTGGAGTTGAACAAGATGGATTTTCAGTGTCCCATCTTGTCTCTTGAGCACGCAGCAACATCTTACATGATTATCTCTAGTGAGTGCTTCTGGTGGCACTCTGCTGCACAGTGATGAAATGTCATCTTATGGATGAAGGCATAGGCCTAAGAGGATCAATACTTTGCTCACACACACATTCAATTCATCCTTGCTGAGATTTTGCACATGATCAAACAGGAACACCCATTTGAAAAGAGGCTGTGCCCAGAACTCCTGGGATGCATACTGCCTGTGTCTCATTGCCAATGACAAATGAATGTATCCCCTAGGCTCCATTTCCTTCCCTCCCTCAATAAAGAAAAAAAGACATGAATTTAGCCCCTGCAAAAGTCAGTTAAGGATAAGTGATCTGATATTTACAAAAAATTATAGTTCTTTATAGGCAATTTTGTGGTGGAAAACTTTTTTCGGCTCTGTGCTAATGCACTCACAAAAGTTTTGGAGCCAGACAGATGTGTATGAGTCTAGACTGTCAGTGTGTTTTTCCCTTTATATCTATCTCATTTCTACATAGAGGCTGTTCAAATAGGACCTGTGTGTGTAGCATATGCAATGCTGCAGCACATTTGTACTTTCCTCCTCATATGTTTTCCCTATAAGACACTTAATCTGTATTCAGAGCAGTGGTATGCAACCCTGGAGCTTCAGAGGATTTTGTCTGAACTGAGTAGGAAAATCTAAAGTATTCTCCCCCCCGGGAGCAGCAAGCAGAGAGAAAGGCAACAGAGGGGCCAGCTTGCCAATACATTTTTAGATAAACCAATCATTGCTGTACACATACAGACAGTACTTAATCCTGTCCCTGGGACTTGAACTTGTTGCCTTTTGGAAGAACTAGGAAAAACATTACCCTTGGTCAGTGAACTGGAGTAGGCCATGGGTTTGTCATGTTAGGCTATTTCATTATTTGCTTCTTCATAATGGATTGCAGGCCCTAAAGAAGAAAATAGAAATGTGGATTATGATAATTAGATTCAAACAGCCATAAGTCATTAGTCACCTCATGCCAGCTATCTGGTTCCTGCCTGGCTCAGCAGTGTGCTGTGGTGAGTGTGTTCCTTTCAAAGGCTGGGGAATGGGTGAGAACAGATTTCTGTCTCTGCATCAGGGTAGGTGGTAGGTGTGTCCATGAGTTTTGTATGAATAGCCTCTGAAAGCTACAGCAAAGAAGGCTGCATATCAAAACTTACAACCAGTATGTTTTATACAGATCTGTAACACATTGAACCAGAAAGATAAACCTGTTTTTATAATAAAATCTGTGAAAAGCTACTGCTTACAAGCCTTCTCATATTGTTGAAATGCTTTGATAATTCTGAGCTTTTGATTACTTTAACAGATAAAATACTTTGGTTGGTTCACCCCTTTTTAATAATTAATTTTATTTATTTATTTATTTGTGGAACTCTTTTATTAATTTTATTAACCTAGATCATTGATTTTTGTCCAGGGCCAGCTTTGAACACTTCAAACGCATCACATGTAGGTGTGTGTGTATCAGTTGGTCCAATGCAGTGAGCACACTGCTTAGGCGTGGCTGTTGCTTCTACATGGTATATATTTTCTCTTTTATTGCTATTTTTAAGAGTCAGGAAAAAAGTTAAGTGTACAAAATAGTCTGGTATATTACTTTGCTGGAGGGATTTGATTAAAGGACAACATTAACCTGTAATGATTCTGTTAGGTTTATTAGCCTGTTGTGATGCTAATTTGCAGCTAATTATTTTTCTCCTAGTTGGTAGTTTTGAGTAAATCAGTGAGCTAAAATCCAGCCCTGTGCTTTTTAATGTCATGGTCCTTCCTTACCACTTTTCTCATCTGCAGTTCTGATGAATGTAACATTTGTTAAAAGGTATAAAATTCCTTAAAGGTAAATATTAGAAGGGTTTGCTTAAATACTAAAAGCATTAAAATGAAAATGCCCACAGGTTCTTCTTTAGTACTTGATTTACTAACTGGCAGCCCTGTCTGTTGCAGGGAGATTGGAGCCTGATTATCCTTGAGGTCCCTTCCAACCCAATCCATTCTATGATTCTGATTCTCACAGACACTGAAGCGCCATGAGTGACATATCCCCTTAAATATTGTCCCGCTGCAAGTCCCCACCTGTGGCCAGCTGAAGGGAGAAACTTGCTAGATAAGAACAGGCTGATCAGTATAATAAATCCCTCCAAAGAAAGCCTTTAAAGATAATTCAGGAAGATTATTTGCTTTGTAAATGCTCCTGTATTCACTTTGTGGTTTGTGTCCATCTCTGTGACTGAGTTATACCAACTTGACTGGATTGCTTTACGAAGAGATTTTTAATCTATGGTCAGATAAGTTAAGAATGGCTCTGGGATATTTTCTCCAGAGTCTTAAGAGCTGGTTTCCACATGCCTGTGGATCATTAGGATTAGGTACACTGGCTGAATTCCACAATTTCTGGTATCTATATACCTGGTACTTTAACACTTGAAAGCAGTTATTTTCCATGAGAGAAGAAGAATGGGATTTGTCCACTGTAATTTACAACAAAAGAAACATAAAATAATAAGATAGTTTCTTCCAAAAATTGAATTCAATTAATTTTAAAATCATCACTTTAGGTCAACAACAAGGATACAAATCATCATTCTCAGCTTCAAAACATCGAAAATCAAATTACTTACAGTGTCAATTATTGGGTTCCTGTATTTTCTTGTGTATCTCAGCATCAACCATATAATGTTAGGAGTAAATATTATGAAAAGTTTATATTTGAACATTTATAATTTAAAATAAATAAATAACAGCTGAGCAATTTAAAATGTGGAATGACTTTATTATTCGTTACTACCTAAATAAATATTTCTTGAGTTCTCTAAAATTACTCTGGCAAGTTAAGTTATTCCAAACAATAACAAATGCATACCTTTAACTTTCCACCTTATATGTGTTGATTGACCACTAATTATGTATTTTGTCCCATTCTTTCTATGAATGCTCAGAAACTCTATGTTAATATCAAACTGACTGTAAGCTGACATATTCATCTTCTCTGCAAGATGTGGGACTATACTACCAAGAAATATGACACTTTAGATACTACTGTGCATTACTGTGTTAATTAAGGCACCAGTTCATTCAGAAAGCAAGCATCTCAATGTATGTGAATTTCACTTTACAAGTTTCTGTACCGTAGTTGTAACTTCCTTTCAACTCAGATAAGAAGCAGTGCAGAGTAGATATGAAAATAAGTTAATTTCTGTATTCATTAGAAGAAAATAATTCCATAGGCTACTAAGAACAAAAATACAGACATCTTCACTAGTGTAACGCTTTAAACCTGACAGTGAATAAAATATTGTATAGGGACAATTAAGGAACATAGAAGTACAGATGGAAAATGTGTTGCAGTGAATTGTACGCAAAGTGTGACTGGTTAAAACATGCACGATGTTACGAGGTAGCATATATTTTTAAGCTATGAAATGGTCTAGATGAAGTATATATGTGTTTATAGTCTTCCATCTGGCATGTGTTACGTAGCTAGCTTTGTTTGAAGAAACTCTGCCACCCCTGTATTAAGCCAAGTCCCTCCCTGTTACTAAGTTCTGTAGTTCATAAAAAGGCAACCTACATGCTGTCAGTTCAAGTGTTCTGAGAAACGTCTTCCAAAATGTCAGCAGTTCAGATCACTGCCCTTGCACTACTGCAATCCACACAGGGAAAATCTTACCCCATTTCTCTGGGCATTCCTGCATCTAGTTGTCATCAGCAGTCACTGTAGTCAGGTCGTCAGAGATGTCATCCCAGAATGCATACCCTCATCTGCCCAGAGTGATTTTTCTCTTTGATTTTATAATGTGTGCCTGAGAATCATCACTAAGAGTAATATTAATCCTAACTGGAGGCTTCACCTTGGCTGTAAAAGTATTCTGTCTGGTGTGGTTCTAGTTGATTCAAAACAATACTGCATCCAAACTAACATTTTCTCTTCTACTTACCTCCCACTGTACTAATATTATGAACTCAGAATGAAATCCAGATATTGGAAGACAATATATTTCTTGATATTACCAATACCAACTTCTTAATTTCTTGAGTCAATGCCTACAATCAAAACTAAAGCATCGTTTCTATGCCTGCATGTGATTGTCTATTGCAAGAAGTCTTGTACACTTAGATATATTCCTTCAAGTCCTGATTTCAAGTTGCCATATGTACTCTTTCAAGAACAGTAAAATAAGTTCTATAATAGGACTTTTAGAAGCAAATTATGCTCAAAGGGAATTATTAATATTTATAACTGTTCGTGTTTTCTTGAGAACTTTAGCTGCTGGGAGAAGAAAGGGCCAAGAGGTTACATATTTCTTCATTTCTCCTGATCTAACTGGTGAGTGCAGCATATAATTTATGATTCAACCAAATATGGAGTTAGACCTTTTCTATAATCATCCCCTCTTGAGAGAGGTTTGGGACAGCCCACGTAGTTATTTTTGTCAGTTTCTCAGCTCTTTAAAATTCTGTTTTTAAAAGTTCTGTAGATAAAGGCTTTTGAAACACCAGTTGCCAAATCAAAGTTGTAAGCGGTGCACTTTCAAAGCTTCATACAAACATGACATAACATGAATGAAGAGGAGGAATAAAAATCTTGACATTTCAGATCTACCTTTAAACTCCCCTCAACCAAATTTTATTAATGTAAAGCAGCAAAAAGAAGAAAAAAATAATGGGGTGTTTAGGGGTCACTTAGCAGCTCTGATGAGGTAAAGCACTTCTGAATTCAGAACAATTTACCAAGCAAAATTAATATTTATGGTATGAAAGTAATTTCTGGCACAGTGTTGAATACTCCTCTACCATGATCAGTGCTGCTGACTTGGGAACTTTATGAAAGCATATGTATAAGGATAGAAATCGTAGCATTAGCTTTCCTGGGATATGAAACAAGTCCATAAGCCTTAAACTTTTTTAAAAAGAATACCTAAATAAGTTGCAGTGCTTCCTTATTTACCTAAAATTGAAAGATAGCTCTTTTGAAAGTGTTATCCAGAATAAACTTTCCTTTACTCATAATCCACCAGAACAACGTGGTCATTCACAGTCTGTGCTGTCAGTCAATAGTATACCATTTTCATGTTCTGTTTTACAAAACAATTTATATAATTAAACTAAATAATACCTTAAGGCTTGAGTACACAACCTGGGAGCAGGTCTGAACTAGAAGTTTTGTTATAGTATCTCATCTTTTCATATGCAGTAAACTTGCGGTGTCCTCATATGCCACTGTGTAAGCTGCTTGCTCATCTGATGTGCCTGCCTAAACTTTGAGGCACTGAAGACATTACTGCTGCTTCCCTTTCTCTGGGTAGATACCCAAAGTCCCTCTGTTTCACCTGTCCCTGTTCAGTAACCAGGTCAATTTCACACATCTCTGTCCTGAATTAACATTATTATGTGTTTGCAAGTTTTTCGTAAGTATTCCTTCTCTTGTTGTGCTGCCTCCAAACTAGAGGAGACAGATAACTCCTGTACAACTCTCTTGACTCCTCTCTGCCAGAAATGTGTTACCTCCTGCTTATTTCTTCTTCCGTTCTTCTCAGTTGTTCTCTTTTTATACTGCAACATCCCCCTTGATCATGGGTTTGGCCTTGGAAGAAACTAGTCTTATGTACCTAAACAAAGCCAACTGATGTGATGTCTCTAGTCACAAAACTCACTTGCATTTTTAATAGAAATAAAGACAATATTTAAAATATTCTCAGGTATGAATGCACATCATGTCTTCTGTTTCACAGTTCTTTCTCATGCTTGTGCTATTAATCCACATAAACTGCAGTGAAACTTACTTTTCTTTTGTGAACCTTAAGGTAATATTTTAGGGATGTGTACTGCCTATGTGTGAAACCAGCCTCTCTCTGCTGTTGGCTTCTGTGATCATTTCCATGTTATATGTTTTGACAATCTAATCCAAATCTCTTAGGTGAAAGGCCATCAAGAGTTCTTCAAGTCAAGCATTTTTTATCCCTTCATTCTATCCCCAGTGTGCTTCCTTGGAAAAGTTTTGCATGTATTTTGCATAGCCAGCATGATTTAACTGGCTTCAAGTCAGGCCTGGATTTCTGCAGTGTTGTTTGAATTGGTCCTTATGTCATTCTTCATTCTCTGTTACTGGCTCTAAAGGCAATGCTGAGCTGGTATCATCACAGAGTTGTGCAAGGGGACTGCAATTACTCTGCCACCTGCATCTGCTAATGCTACACACAGCTTAGAGCCTGGCTCACTGGAAAGAACAAAGCCTGCCACAGGGACTTCCAGGTGAAGTCAGTAGAAGGGATCATTTAATTTACTTAAAACAGGAGCAGATAATGAGCCACAAAATTGATTTTGAAGGTGCAAAAGAACAGTCCTGTTTACCAGTTCTCCAATAACACAAAGTGCATTCCTTCATAAGATCTATTGTACAAAAGCTAAACAGACAATTCAAGAAATATTGTGCACTTAATCAATACTAATGACATCCCCCTTAGTCCAATTAAAAACATCTGCCTCTGTGTTTGCGGGGATAAAATTTTCTCCTAAGGTATTAATGACAGAACTAAAGCAACTTCTGGAGCTATCACATTCTGAAATACTGATTTATTTGTCTAATGACAAAGGGAAGCAAGTTGATGGAGATGGCCTTTCTCTGGTCCCAGAGGCTGGATGCAAACCACTGCAGTTCAAACTCTTGCTGAAACAGACAGACTCTGAAGATATGTACTGTGTTGCACAACAGATGCTTTAAAATGTCAGGATTAAAGTGAACGAGTAGATTTTGAGTGAAAAATATGTGAAGTACTATAAGCAGGTCACAAGGAAATTAATTCTGAAGAGGCACTTTTCAATTGATACAGTGCTTTCCTAATCAACTTATCTAACCCATTCATAAGGAATTTGACAGGAACCTACCAAACCAGCTGGCTTTTTTTTTCATAGAGCTCAGTAAAACAACTAATTCATTAAGGTAACCTTGTCTTGGGATAGCCAAAAGCAGTAGAAGTCCAGTGTTAGATCTTCCTCTTCTTCTGACTCTCCACAGATCACAGAAAGTTTTGGGGTATTAAACTGAGATTTCAGCAAAATTACAGAGCCATAGCCCTAATCTATGGCTTTACAGCCAACTCACTCAGCTTCTGTAGTGCCTCTGAACAAGTCCAGAATTGCTCTTCATCTTGACAGGGCTGAGGTAGCTGGCACTGACATTGTGCCTAATCCCAGCCACATCCCAAACTTGGCCTCCTTCCCTCTGTGTTCCCTCAGGGCACAAACCCAGTCAGCTTTCCCAGGCAGCAACTGATTTGAAGCAGTAGGATCAAGTTCTCTAAAAAATGTATTAGCGGCACTCATTTAATTTTCTTACTTTTTTTCTTTTTTCTATTTTTCTTTTCTTCTCTTTCTTTTTCTTTTTCTTTTTCTTTTTCTTTTTCTTTTTCTTTTTCTTTTTCTTTTTCTTTTTCTTTTTCTTTTTCTTTTTCTTTTTCTTTTTCTTTTTCTCTTTCTTTTTCTTTTTCTTTTCCTTTTTCTTTTTCTTTTTCTTTTTCTTTTTCTTTTTCTTTTTCTTTTTTTCTTTTTTTTTCTTTTCTTTTCTTTTTTTTCTTTTTTCTTTTTTTTTTTATGTTTGGTAGGGTTTGCTTTGCTTTGGTTTGGATTGGTTTGGTTTTTTGTAGGATATTTGCAAAGGGGAAAGCACCCTTGGTGTCCTCTTCTAATTATTCTCCATTAATATAATAATCTAGTAATTAATGTGTAGGAAGGGATGGAGGGCCCTAGATTCCACATCTTCTCAGGGTGAATATATTAAAATCCACATCTCTCATTATGACAGGACAATTTTCATGAGAATCTCTTACTAGATAGAAAAGAAAAACAGCAACACTTCCAAATGTATCAACCACAATTTCTAGGAGGAATTAGTCAAAATATTTTTATAATAGTTACCTACATGTAGAGAAAACTGTGTTTCCAGGTGACAGGTGAGATGCTATGAAATAGTTCTTTTCCATTGCTTGCAGCTTTCAGAGCTCATGGAATGAACCTTAACTAATGTGACAGAAGAACAAAAATATTTCTGTGTGGAGGATTGTAGCTGATAACTAATACATATTCTTCTTGTTGTTGTGCTTTTGGTCTTATGGTGGTCTTATTTTCCATAGTGAGGCAGCCATCACTGCATGGGAAAATGCTTCATCAGTGCTATGGTATTTTAGAAACAGAAAACTTTGAGTCAAAAACATTTGCATTAAAAAGCAAAAATTTCTGTAAGGGAAAGCTGCCAACTGCCCGTTGCCCAAGTAATCTGTGAGTCCCATTGCCTCTGATTGTGTGTCTTTTGAGAGAGAAGACTTAATAAAAGAGGCCAGCAAAAAAGAGGAATGCATTTTCTCTCATCTTCCTCCCTTGTCTGACTGTACTACATAGAGATCTGTATACCATTAAAAGAAATACATCAGCCTCCACCTTGTCAATTTCAATTGCTGCTCCTATAATCTTTCTGCATGGTCATCCAAACTAACAAGATGTTTACAAAAATATGCACAATTCATGGCAATCCCTTCTTTAAGATTTGTTTCTCATCTTTTGACTGTGGTCCAGGAAAGGAAATGAAGCCATGAAGGAGGCTTGCCCTAATTTATTGTCAGTACATCACTGAGTTTAGAGTAAAAGAGTTTTGTGCCTTAGGTAGGACAAAGTTTTAAAACAAGAGTGAAAAAATTATGTAGTCATTTTAGCTATTTTCTGTAATGGAAGATACACTGTTATAGTGTACAGAAGTTATTGTTTAAACTTATGCTTATATCAACAAGCGAAGAAGCAAAAATCAGATAAGTCTACTAGTACCACAACACTGTTAAAACTTGGACTTGAATTTCCCAGGCAGCTTGACCCTTTTAATCTTGAAGTATAAATGAAGTTTCCTTCTCTCTTTCTTTTCTTTTCTTTTTTTTTTTTTTTTTAAGAAAAGAAAAATAGACTTAGAATCTAGCCTTTAGATATGTAGTACTTGTCCTACTTGTTCCAGAGAGACTATATATCATTTTGATCAACACTCATATTTGACATTCTCCCCAGAGCCAAGAAAATTACATTTATTGAGCCACTGCCCATCAAATATTTATGAATCATATCACATTAAATAAAAATAGAAACTGTGAGAGAAAATAATGTTCAAACTTATTTTCCTCTATTTAATCTGAAATGAATTCTTCTAAATATCTGTGTTTTTTCTACATAAATCATTTCAAAAGAGCTTGAAGATATTGTAGTATGCAACAGATAGGATATGCATGGGTAAAGTGATGACTACCTCTATGAGAATTATTTATTAACTTTAATTCATACTATCTCATATCCTCATAACCTTCTGTCAGTTCACTCCTCCTCCTACTTTTTGTTTTAGATGAATGAAAACTGATGCTTTTGCATTCTTTTTAAGTTTTCAAAAGATGATGATTACTTATGGTGGGACATCTCAGTGAATAACGAAATGTGGCCCTTAAGTTTTCAGCTTATTGTTGCTAAAGTTTATTGGATAAGACACTGTTTAAAGTAGAAGTCTTGAAATGATCCCAAACAGGGCGTTGGGGGGGGGAGGGAGGAGAAGGAGAAAAAGGGAAGAAAAAAAAGGGTGTGTGTGGGAAGGGAAGGGAAGGGAAGGGAAGGGAAGGGAAGGGAAGGGAAGGGAAGGGAAGGGAAGGGAAGGGAAGGGAAGGGAAGGGAAGGGAAGGGAAGGGAAGGGAAGGGAAGGGAAGGGAAGGGAAGGGAAGGGAAGGGAAGGGAAGGGAAGGGAAGGGAAGGGAAGGGAAGGGAAGGGAAGGGAAGGGAAGGGAAGGGAAGGGAAGGGAAGGGAAGGGAAGGGAAGGGAAGGGAAGAGACTTCAGAATTTCACAGAATTACATGTAAGAGAGATATTGTTAACACTGATAATTGAAACAGTCATCTGAAATGCTCTCAGAACTAATTTATTCTATTGCTAAGTACCCAAATGCACTTTCAAAAGCTGTCTTATTACTAGAAAAATACTACAGTAAATGGAGAGAGATTGTCTGTTGATACAAAATCTTCATGGAAAAAACAAAACAAAACAAAACATTACAAATATCTTCAGCTAGGATAAATAAAAAACATACATTTGAATAATTCTTACAGAAAGCTTTAGGTATTTTTTCTCTAAAAGTATGCCCCAGGCATACACACCAACACAGTATGTTCAGTCTCATAGCCACAGAAGACATCTGCCTGCTCCAAGCAAGACCAAGGGCCCTGTTCATCTGGGATCACCAGCTGTGAATCTGCTCCCAGTGCAGTACTTTTGCACTAAAACTTAAATACTCTCTTTTAAAAAGTTGTTATGATGTCTAACTTTTTGAAACAGAGCACAGCCTTAGAGTCTTTGTTTACAATTGGGAAGATCTAGCATCCAACTCTGGTCTTGATCTGTGGGAGGTGTAGCCTATCATCTGCATACTTCAGTGGGATGTTGGGCACCACTCAGGAAAAAGTAATCATTACCTCTCATTCCTCTTGAGGGTGTGCTGCAATTGAGCTATGAACTGATGGTTCAAAATGCCAGAGAAAGGGAAGAGCCTGAGGCTGGCTGTGATCCTACAGCTGACTTGGGCAATTGGAGTGAGCAGATACTGGACTGCAAATTGTTCTTGAAGGACTGCAGTGGCACTTTAGCAGTTTCATGTGCAATCACTATCTGTTCAGTAATACAGCAAAGCAATGAAGTGACTACAGCTTCTTCAACGAAGAGGACCAGCATTTCTTATTGTGAGAGCAACTGAGATCTATATGTAACTTGAGCATGACAAGTGAAGCATGTTAGGAAAGTCTCCATGATTACTCAGTTCATATATACGCATCACTGTGAAGATGTAGCCCATTCACCTATTGTATTGTGTATATAGAAACTGCACCATAGTCTCTTAAGAACTGGAATTTTATAGATCACGACAACTATTTATCAGTATTTTTCCATTCTGTGGGACAATGCAAATCTCTTTTTGATAAGAAAGTAGGCTGACAATTTTTTTCTGCAGTTTCTAAAATGTAGAGTTAGCCTAAAGAACCTCTTCTGACACTTTAAATGAGTCAGTACAAGAAACAGAATTATTTGGAACTGACAGTTATGAATCAGCTTTTTGACTTAGAATGACTGGTTTCTGTCCATGTTGGATCTTGCTGCTTTTTCCTTGTGAGTTGATAACTTGCAGCAAATATGTATAAAGATGGTCCTCTATCCCCTTCCAACTGCACGGCAAGTGGTGAAAGATGAGTCTAATGTATATGGATGCAATGGAGAAATTAAAAAAAGACCTTCTGTGTAATAGGAAGCCAAAAATTGACTCCTGCAGTTTAAATATATATATAATTAATTGTAGATGTAAAAAGGCATTTAATAGAATTATTTTAATGGAAAATCTCTGAACTAAGGAGGATAAAAATTTGAGGGATTTAAGGCTATTTAAAAATATATATTTTTTGTTTCTTTGCTCTTAATCCTGGGAAATAACTGTTATCCAAATTGCCTACATATCATTATTGGTCAGATAGTGATAAATCTGTAAAACAAGGAGAGGCAAGGTTCTGATTTTGAAAAGTATATCTTTGCTTTTCCAAGCCACTGTACTTTAGGAAGAAGTATCTTCCTCTCTGCTGTGCTCTCAGGAGAAAAGTCTCCATGCTGTGAAGTTTCCCAGCTCAAGGAGAGGACATTGCTCTGGTCTGTGTGTTGGCAATGGCACTGATCTCAGACCACACCTGTCTCTGAGCAGCATACACCACTCAGCATTACCTGAGTTACCTGCACTTATCTGCAAATGGACAAGAATGACCACAGCTTTAAGAGTTTTCCAAAATTCAGCCCAGTCTTCTACATGAGTCTGAATCAAATCTACTCTTTCAAGAATGTAGGTATCATAGTGAAACATTCTCAAAATGAAGAAATTTTCAATATTCTTCCTTACTTTTCCTTGTTTTGGAATGAGAAGGGTGCAGATGTGGTTGAAAACTCTGATGGGATCTGTTGTGACAGTATTTTCAGGCCAGTTAACTACAGGAAATAATATAAAAAAAAATCTTTAGGGGATTGGGTATGATGGGATTAGTACATAACTTTCACTTATCAGCAGAATTCAGAGAATTTGGGAAAGACTTTGTTGAGCTTACTGGGGAAAACTAATTATTTAAACCTCTGGAAATCCCACAGGAGGTTCTCATAAACTACACAGCCAAAACTCTCTGGCAGGAGGTAGTTATTATACTTTTGAGAAGAGCATGTGAATGTTTCCAACTTCCTTCTTAACACCAAAAAAATCCTTCACTTCACTGAATGATTTGTCTGTAGGAAACTATGTGGCTCAGACTATGAGATTTCTTTGCATTATCTTTCTTGTAACTAAACTTCAGTAAATCTCTAACATTTTTGATAAATAATTTTGGGGAAGTCTGTTAATTAAACTGACCAGCCTTTAACAGGACATCCTTGGGAAAATGTTATGCCCAGAAAATTGAGTATATGTATATACCATTATGTAACAAAGTTAATGCTTGACTGAATAAAGTCAATTATAAGGAAAAAAAAGGGAGGAGGGGAATAGATTAGAATTCTATCAGTAGTCTCCAATGTACTTATAATTCTTTGAATTTCTGGAGGTTTAGAAGGTTAGTACAGTGTTCAATCTATTGGACGTATTTTCCATGGTTTTGAACAGTGGCTAACAACAGCAAGAAAACCATGACATACGTCTTTAGTGATTTCATTTATTTGGCTTTTTTGTTTGTTTGTTTGTTTTCTTTTTTTTCCCTTTCTTTTGCTTGTTGTTTGTTGTTGTTGTTGTTGTTTTTTAACCAGGAAAACTTTCTTAGTTTTTTTTTTTACCAATGTGCAGAACATGAATGAGAGATCTCATCTGGTCCTGCAATCACTGCACAACTTTGCTACATCACAGGACTGCATGGATCAGAAGGAAAAACAGACATTTCTTTCTGTCTGTCTGTGACCCTTATCAGCTTTCCAGGTCATAACCCCCAAAGCCATATTCCACATGTGATCTAGTGATTCTCATCAAGACATGATGGCATTCCTGTCAGATGGCACTTTATGTATTCACCTGTGGACAGTATAGTATAGAAAGTCATTGAACTTCTGTTCAGAAAATTGTTAGCAAATGGGGTGAACATGGGCCAGCTGGCAAGTGAAGTCCACAGGAGCTCAGAGCAAAGAAATGCATTTGTCCCAAACATTTGTTAGCTTAGCTGATTTTTCTCTCCTGCTTCCCTGGTTGTGTAAAATTTCTCCGTAAGATGTTAGTGACAATCTTTGTGTCAGTAAGTACTGACCACAGCAAGGAAGTGTTGCAAGATCCATTCCCACCCGGGGAAAGCAGTGAGAAGGGCATTTGAGTGTGGGGAGCAGAGGGCAAAGAGGGAAAGGGAAATCACCAGTGGCAAAATACCTAGAATTTTTTCTATCTTATAACTTTTCCATTTAATATTCTTACTATTCAACATATCTAGAAGTTTATGAGTTTTGTTCAAGACATTTTCTGTTTGGTTTTTTTTTGTTGTTGTTGTTGTTGTTTGTTTGTTTTTTTCCTTGAAATTGGGAAATACTCTGCCAGATTTTGAGAGAAGGCAATAACATACAGAGCCATTCAATGCTTTGTACTAGCTAAAAATCTCCATCCCAAATAGGTTGTCTTCAGTTCACTAAAGCAAATTTTGGTAGCCAGTGGTTTCCCAGAGTGCTCCCAACCAGGAACTGAAGCTCTGTGTGCTGTAGCAGAACTGGGACCTGATGGGCAGAGAGTATATTTCACAAGCAAGAACACATTTGCAAAAGCTGCTCTTGTGCCTTCTTCTGGCTGTGTTCTCAGGTGACTTCACTAGGAAAGCATCCCTCTCAAAAGACCAAGAGATTGTTATCCTAAAATTTGTGTTGTGGAAGTAAAATTCAGACACCATAATTCAGTTAACAATTTAGTTTCAGGGTTTGAGGGAACTTATGAATAAAATGGAAGTGACTGTTCAATTGTTGATGAATAATAAGTCTAGAGGTTTCTTTGGAAGAATCTAGGTATGTATGCTGCAGAGTCAGAAAAGTGTAACCTAGAATGAGAGGAGATGCAGATATAAATGAAAACAAAAGATATAACTTCCCAGAAAAAAAGATAATGGGTTGATGCTTGCAATATTTCTGTTATTGCATTCTAGAAGGGTGGCAAGAGAGATAGCTTCTATGCAAAGTCCTCCAGACTGCCCTTTGATGTTGGTAAATTTCTTATCTCTGTAGTAGAGGTGTGCCAGTTGATGCTGTTCCTCTGTAGGCTAAGACCAACCTTTGTATATTAGATATCGGCGACTGTTTCCTTCTGTCTCCATATCACCAGGAGAGAAATGAAGATATCTGGGTCATTTATTCAAGTAACTATGAAAGAATTAATGTGTAAAACAACAACAAAAAAAGTGTTGTCAGATTGCTCCCTTAATTGTCAGATGTGTAGGCAGCTCCATACCTTGTGCACAGGTTCTTGTATGGCCATCCTGAGGTGACTCATTTTTGCTACAGATGGTAGGTGTTGAATTGACTGTCCACCAAGTACTTGCTTGCTAAAAGCTGAGGTACTTATGTTCAAGTTCAAATTTGATCTTTATTTTCCATATTAATCTTACCATTCAAGCCTAACTGTCCTTGTTTTGACTGGAATAGCATTAATTTCCTTCTTACTAGCTACTATGCTGCCATGTTTTGAATTTAGGATGAGAATAATGTTGATAACGCACCAGTGTTTCAGCTGTTGTTGAGCAGTGCTTTCACAGATTCAAGGGTTAATGAGGAATATACTCATAAAGTTTCCTATAATTTTGTGATTCAAATAATTTATCATAAAATGCTTTGAAGGCCTCCACATCAGCTAAACATCAGGTTTGCAGAGAACTGAAAAAGAATTGGAAAGTGCTGGAAGTAGCAGCTACTCATTTACTGTTTAACTACAACTAAATGTAACATTTACCTGCAAACAAAAGAAATTCATCATTACCTAGTGATTAGCATTGAGACAACTCTTCTGCAATCATTAATCAAATAGGCACTTTGACATTAAACAGAAACCTCCTGACTGCAAATAAATTCTGTTAAAAAAGCATACCTTGAACTTAAAGATAGAATTACGGGGGAATATATTACAAGTGGGATTATTTTGGACACCTGGCTCTGGCTCTGTCACAGCATCGTCTTTTCTCATATTCTTTTATAAAGTTTTAGCTAGAAAGTAAATCTAGCAACAAAACTGCCATGTTACCAATTTAGTAGAATGTTCACTCCCTAGTAAAACTTGATAAAATAAATTAAAATATAATAATTAAAAAAAATAAATAAATCTGCATTTGCTGAGTCATGTCACTCCAGAACTTTCAGTAAGGAGCATCGCAAAAACAAGATGTAAGACAGCTGTTATTTAGAAACCCAAAATAAAGTCATCTTAACCTTCTGTAGACACAGCCTTAGCATCCAAAGGTGGACAATCCCATGTATTATTGACCAACATGCTTCTGGTGAAAATAAAGATGGTACATTTAGGAATGAAACACTGAAAAAATGGTAGCAGGAGGACACATTAAGTCTAGCAGGGCATTTTGTGAGCTAGTTCCTCCTTCAGCTTCACAACATAGTCACAAGTCAACACTGATATGTTCTTTCTTCAGCTAAGGGGCAAAAAAAAATAAAAGTGCCCCAAATTTTTGTGCTTCAACAGTGAAATCTGTGGCCTGTTTCTACACATATTGTATCATGACTGCTTCACCTGCCTGCTGTCCCTCATCTTCTCTTGCCTGTGTACCTCGTATTTGATCAAAATAAGCAGTACTGGCAGCAGCTGCAAACATTACAGAAAGTTAAAGGAATCTAAGCGGCTGTGGCCCAGCTACTCTGGGTTGCCAGTGTTGCACAGGAGCAGCTGCTCTCAGAGTAAGCAGATATTACAACCATTTCCTAGGGAAATGTAAACATCTCACAGTACTTCTGTTCCCCAGCATGGCTGTGAGGATCCTGCTACACCATCAGCCTTGCTCCACCCTCTTCATAGAATAGGCTGCTTGTCTTTCCACCTGTTTTATCCGCCTCTTGTTGGCTGAGGGACTTGCTGGAGAGTCTGCAAGCTACCTCCTTCCAAATGGCATTAAGTTTAGAAGAGGACAAGACAGACACCAAGCAGAGAAAATGCCCTCTACATTTCCCTGCTGCTTTCCCTATCCACTATCAACAGGCTGCTGAGGAGTCAGGGTGAACAAATGTTGGGGCTGAATATGAATATAAGAGCAGCTGATACTTCCCAGACTCACAGGTTAAAAGAAACGGCAGAGATTCTTACTGACACCTGTAAGAGTATCAGTCAACAGAGTGACAGTAACATACCCAACATCATCTGTGTGCATGTATGACACATCTTTTGTTTGGCCTACACAGAACAATCTTTTTTTATTTAGATCTTTGGGATAAAGTAAAATGATACTTTTTCCTCCACACCCAATTATTTTTATGTTAACAATGCCATGCTTAATAGGCAAAATGTGCCAAAAATCTGCCTCCCTTATTTTCTCATACTCTGTACAAAGGAAGATGCATTGTAAATTACAGTGTATATTACAGTGTGGCATTTCTCACAGATGGCCAAGCATCTAGTCCTGTATCCCACTGGGCTGTTTTGATTATGAAGTGTTCAAGTTACAAATGCATCATTAAACATTGCTTTCATGATATTATTACCAGATCAGATGAACATATAATCAAAATAGCACAATAGCCTTTGCATGGATTAGGAGACCTTTGGAAATGTTAACTGTAATTTCTGCATCATCAGAGTCAAGAATACATGTACCTTATTTCAGCTTCATTTCATTTTTTCTGAAAGAATATTTCCATGAGAAAAGCCTGTGATGAAATAAATAAATAAATAAATAAGAATAAACCTTCACACCCTAAAAGGATTAAGCAAATAACTGGATTTATCAACAGGCAGAGTCAAACACAATATTTTGCTTAGTTCTCATATTGATTTTTTTCAGTTGAATTAACATAGTTGGTATTGTCTCAAACTTCATAATATGGTTTATTTAATGCAAGTGCTCTTTACGAGATAGAGTGTCAGGAAGAGACTGCAAATGCAACTTTATAGATTTGGGCTAAGCATGATCTTAATGTAATTGATTCCTTAGCCATCACTCCTGTAGCTAAAGAAAAGGCACCGTAATATTGCTTTATTTGATTGCAAGCTCTTCAGTACCTTTGTCTGTGTTTGCACGCTGTCTAGTGCCATGGAGACTTCTCCACAGTTAAGGCCTGTGGGAGATGTTACAAAATAAATAAATGAGAATAAAAGCAGTGAAAAGAAAGATTTTGTATGTGAAGTTGTTTATCTCTCTATCTAGAAAAAGCCAGTTCAGGTATAAATGTAAACACTTCCTCAGTCAGACAGTGCAGAGAAATAATTGTCCTTGTTAGCACTCTTGCTTTAGGAGAGAACTAAAAAAAAATAAAAAATAAAAAAATAAAATAAATAAATAAATAAAAAAACCAAAAAAAAATAGTAATAATAAAAAAAAACTAAGAAATTTTCTTACAGTGAGAACTCTCTAGAAAAATATTTATGGCATCAGTTTGCCCTTTTGTCTAAAAAGCAATGAACAATCATGATGAGAAATGACTGAGTATAACAGTATTTCCTCATACCCAGTAATAAACCTTCCTCCACTAAGTACCTACTCCATTTCTGTGTTGGAAACCAGAAGATCTGTTCTTAAACAGCCTCCTATACTATTTCCACATTTTGTCTAGAAATGTCCTGCAGAGCCAAACCTTGTATCCTCCTTGTGATCACTGAGAAACTTTCATCTGTAAATGATAACACAAATGCAACAATGATTTGTGTCAGTCCATAGACTTATTCACTACTTTGAGAAGCTATGGGGAAAATGGATTCAGAGGTGCTCAGAGATCTGTAAACAGGGTCCAAGGCTTCAAAATGGAAATACACTCCAGTTCTTGGGCTTCCAGTGTAAATCTATTTTGTTTCCATCCCCTAAAACATGTATGTCAGAGAGCTGGGCCAAGTGCAGTAAGGTAATGTGGTACATCTGCATGCAGTGACTTTTATGGTCCCTGTGAAATCACCTTCAACAGCCTTTGCTAACAGAGGTCCTGTGGGAACAGAAACACTTGAATTCTGTTTACTCTAAAAAGTCATAAGTAATCTTCACATATCACATTATTCCATGTGATCTGCTGTTTGGCCTTAGGACAGCTGAAACAAAGTTCCTGAGCAGCTTTTCAAGCTGCCAGACAGTTTTTACCCAAACAAAGAAGCTCCATAGCTCACCAGACTTCAGTAATTCAACCGTATTTATCTAAGGGGCCTGTAAAGAGCAATGGATGGATGAATGATTTTACTCACCCACAGCCTGTCTAAACTGAAGAGGCTGTTATTCAGCAATAGTCCTGTGACACCTAGTTTACATTTTCTTTCTGCTGTGTAAATATACTCCTCCTCCCTATACCCTTGTGGGACAGGTGAGTAAATGATTTCCTTTTTAGAGATAGGAAAGCTGCCACATCTGGCATTTAACAGTGGGATACAGTTCTCAGCTGCTTTGGAAGAGCAAAAAATCATGGCCATAGATAGTCAGGGACCTCTGGAAATCAGTCCAGACTCCTGCTCATAGCCGAACTGTTTCTGACTCAGGATCAGTTCACTTCTGGCCCTGTTAAGTAGTCACTAATATTCAAAGGGTTTTATCAAGATCTTACAAATATCTGTATTCTTTCAGTTTGGAGTGTTGTGGGTTGATTTTGTTTTTGGTTGGTTGGGTTTCTTTGCAGAGGAAACAATTCGTTGCCATTCTCCAGAGGTTGTGACAAACTTTGCTCTTTGGTAGATTCATTTCTATTGCCCTCCTAGATGAACAGACTTGGCGATGTGTAGAAGCAATTTCAGCAGCCTACTGAAACTTAAGAGCACCATTTAAAATTACAGAATCATAGAATTTCTCAGGTTATAGAAGACATCTATGATCATCCGGTCTAACCATCTTCACTATGCCCACTAACCACATCCCTCAGTCCCACATTTACACTTTTGTAGAACACCTCCACCATGACTCCAACAAACAATTTTTTTACTCTATTTCTTTTGCACAAAAATTCATTTCTTCTTATCAGACACCCTGGATCATGTTAAATGACATGAGCAGTAAGAACTATTGAGAATGTGAATCTTCTGCACCTAGTGAAATATAGCAGGTCATCCAATGGTTTTTTTTGTTTTTTTGTTGTTTTTTTTTTTGTCAGTTTTAAGCAGTGTGTATGTCCAGAATTAGGCAGTGTCAGTGGATTCCGATACTGAATGTGAAATAATTATCTTCTGGAATCCCCTGAATGTTTTCATGGAGGTGAGCCAATGAAAGATATATTACTATGAAGTGATCACATCCTCTAAACTCAAAGTGTGTAATGATGAGGATGGCTTGTAGGAAAAGAGTTGTTACATTATCCAAGACAGAGTCTTACTGCACATGAATAAAATCTTGTACTGACAGTGATGTACCTGGAATTCCTTATTAGTGTTCTGCAGTTCTGGGGAACACACTCCTTTGCCCACTTGTATTCCAAGGATCTTTGAGCTATCAGTTCATTTTACAAGTCGCCTATTGCTCCTTTGAGAAATTAAGAAAAACAAAAGCAGTGGAGGAGCAGACAGGGTTATACCAGAGGTGGCAGGGTCAAGAGCACTGCTGGCTCTCACTGGACAGCTGACTTCCCGAAACTCTAACAAGAGAAGGTATTTTCATTAACCACAGAGAAGATAAATTATCTTTGTTTAGTTTGGCAGCAGCAGGATGGACAGCCTGGTAGATGTCACAGCAAGACTCAAGGAAGCAGTAAAGCTGCCTGGCTGGCTGACTGCAGCACACGCTCACAAGTCTGTCAGACATGTAAAATATGTGAAGAGTTGGTGGGTTTTTTCCTGTATTAGAGTTTAATTTACAGCAGGCTGTGGCCACACTGACCCAGTTACACTCCTATAGCCATGTCTAATTACCTCACACTGCTCCTGACAGATTTTGTGTCCCATTACACAATAAAATCTCTGCTTACCTACTTAGCTCACAGTCTCACTGTAATCCCAGTGAGATTTTTGGAAAGCCAATTGAACTGATATGGTAACTCAGGGTAATTTTACTCCATTTAAAATTTGTGGTTTACTTGATTATTGCTGATTTTTAGAAAGACAACAGCCTAAAGCTTGATACTTGTTGGTGTATGCAGCCTTTAAACTCAGGGAATTGCAAGAGAAATACATCTTTATCAAAACTGTTTGGATAGTTTTCAGCATGCAAACAAAGGGAGGTCCCAGAACCTTCATTTTGCCTTGCTTCTGAGCCACCTCTGATTTCAGTGGAGACACTTTTGTGTATAAACATGTGTATGTACAAAGAAGAGACAAAGTAATTTATGGAAACACCTGGAGGAAAATTGTGCAATTTAGTTACTGCAGACTGTTTACCTGCAGCTTTATGTCATATCTAGCTGGTCATATGATCTTTCTGCACTTTGGAAAAGATGGAATTTCCTTTCATAAACATTCATGAGAAAGTATAGAGGAAATAACACCCTATTAAATTTTATAGCACTTAGATAATATTGAAGCTTTCAGTAATCTGCCTAATAAATTACATAGCCAAGTAACACAGGCTACCTTACAGAGAAATTACGTCTCTTGCTGGCATTGTAAATGGCATATATTGACCATTAATAGACCCAGCATAAAACAGAGCCAAAAAAAAAAAAAAAAAAAAAAAAAAAAAAAAAAAAAAATTGCTCAGGATCAAGGATGAGAACAAGGAAATTCTCTGTTATCTATCAAGAAGGAGCCCGCATTTTAACAGGTGTTGCAAAACTAAAGGTAAAGGTTGCTTGAGTCTGAATACAACCTGTCCAGAAATGTATTTCCCCTCATGAAAACAGAGATCTTAAAAAATAAATAAATAAATAAATAAATAGAAATAAGTAACTAACTAAGTAACTAAAATCAAATTCCATAGAAGGAGAAAGCTCTGTTCTGATACAAGTGCTCTGGTCTTCCAAAGTTAGGCAGTCAGCTACGTAAGAATAGCGCATCTTATAGGCATCCACTGGAATTCTACAAAGTTGAAATTTTCATAGTGCAAATTACCAGAGCTGAAACACACTCTGCAGCGACCCACTGGAAATATTCATTCAGCAGGTTTGCTCCAGGTAGATATTTTCATTTTATTTGCTCATTTTTATTCACCTTTTAGCCTGCTTCATCCTTTCCATTTTTCAAAAGGGAATGAAGAAAACAGAAGAGAAAGAACAGAAAAAGCAAAGAAGGAAAAAAAAAAAAAAGAACGTTCACAACTGAATGTCGAAAGGGAAGAAAATACAAAGATTAAATGTTCACTAAAAACCTTCACACCAAAATGATTCCTCCCTACTCCTTCACAGCACTTTCCTTTAAAAGCCTTTGGAATTAAAACAGACACATTTGTTGCAATTTTTGTACATGTGTTTGGAACAGTTTCAGCTTCTATCTCTAACCACACTGAATAGGTGAATAACAAAATCCATAGGATATGAATTATGAGTTAGCATAACCACAGGATATGATGGAACTTTCTCTCTTAAAATCGGACTGAAAATTCATAATACAGCCTTGAGAGAAAATAAGGAGCTGAACCAACTGCAAGATAATAGAAAACTTTCAGCAGACATAGGCTGTTCTCCGTTTCCTCTTTCACCAGACACAAAGCAAATGAAAGTAAGGAAACAGCTTCCATAACCTTCTGTGTTTTACAAAGAGCCTGCAATGAGTATATTTACTTTTCTCTGCTCTAAGCAGTTTCTACAGCAAGGAGATAGAGGAACAGCTCTTGCTGTTCTGAAGGAACTGTGCTTGATAACAAAAAACTGGTAAATTATCTTTTAAAAAAAAATCTGAAAAAGAATACATTTTTTATCACTGGAATACACGTCAAGTTGATAGTATTTGAAAACAAAACAAAATAGAACAAAAACACTGGATAACATTTTAATTCATGTTCAATATGAGGACTTTTCCCCTGCTTTTTTGCTTCAATTATTGAACCATTAATTACTTGACTTCTCCTCTAAATTTGGTAATAATATTGTTTCAAGCAATAAGCATTAAATATTTACAACTTTTCATTCCTGTTCGTTTACTATTTTGCCAGATCAACAATTGCAATCTCTGCTTTTCCTTTCCATGTAGGATGTCACTTTTTTCATATATCTGTTCAGACCCCCTGCCAGCTGGATTGGAGAAGTGTTTTGTCTATTTGCTGCTGCTGCCAGCATCCAATATGTTAGAGAATTCCCTGACTTTCATCATGATTCTTCTGGAAATATTCCAATCATTTTCAAAGACAAAATCAGAGAAAAACCTCTTCCTAAATTCCCTATTTTGCAGAATTACCCCACATGTGAGGGGCACTCAGCTTACTGCAAAGTGCCGCTTCCAATAAAGCTTAGCCTCTTAAATTGAATTTGTTATTAAAAAATGAATTATTGAACATTAGTACTCACACAGAAATGAGTCCAGTTTAGAGAGCACAGCCTGGAGCTTGAGCCATGTAGCACATTTGCTTTGTGAAAATACTCTGTTGTTCTGACAGGGGACTTCTGAGGTAGCTCTGCAATGTTTATGTGATGTATTAGGATACCTGTGCTAATAAATTTTTAAGGCTGGAAAGTGCCCAAAGCACTGGCCTGTCATCTCCTATACTGTTAAATCGCAACCATGACTTATGAAGCAGTTTCATCTCAAGCCAATTTATCTCCCAAGAAATCCTGGTTAGAATCCAGGGAGATAAATAGAAAGGATAGCACTCTTTAAAGGCACTCTGAAGGTGACACCATTCTTCAGAGGCTAAAGACCAGAAAATAATCCCTGTCAGGACTGATTCCAGCCCTGGCAGGGCTCTGCAGTGGGGAGGTGAGGGCCCTGGGGTGAGACTGCCAGGGACCTTTCTGTGGTTTAATTTATCAGTTCTCACTCTCTCTTCCAGGGCTGTGTGGTTTTTATTTTGATGCCAGAGTGCCAGTCCCTCTCTTTCTCTTCTTACTCAGCCCTAAATTTTGGCAGCCTGTCTCCACTCTGTAATGCTCAGAATGCTTTGAGAGAGATCAAGATGATGTATGTGCAAGGTGATGCTGTTCCTAGGCCACAAGTATTTTTGTCACCGGTTCTCTGAATTCTTTTTAATTAATGCTGCAAAAATGAGGGCAGTTAAGTTAACACAGACTAAATGTAGAGCTACTTCATAAATTATCAGAAAAGCAGAAAGTCTCAGAAAAGTCATTGATCTCAGGAAGGCTGGGAATATGTATGTATAAAGAGAAACAATTGTATCCTTCCAGAAGAAAAACAGCTCTCAGTTTACTTTTAGGGAATAATGTTACGAGGTGAAATGTAGCAAGTAATTTCCTAGTATGCCCGAAGAATTTCTTACACTCTTAAAACAAACATCTGCACAAATACACTTCTAACACAGCGGTAACCTCTTCACTCATTTCATCAGTCTATAAAAGTGGCTGTTATTAATACACCAAGAACACCCACCAGCTCTCTGGGAAACCTGTTCCACCACCTCACCACCCTGATTGTAGAAAGTTTCTTCCTTACATCCAATCTTAATCTCCTCTCTTCTAATTTGAAACCATTTCACCTTGTCTTGTCACAACAGATCCTGCTACAGCCGCTGTCCCCTTCTTTCCTGTAGAACTTCTATAGTTAAAGGAAGGCTGCTCTCGAGTGACCTCACAGCCTTCTCTTCTCCTGGCTGAACAGCCCCAGCTCTTTCAGCCTGTCCTCATAGGACATGTGCTCCATCGTTTGGATCATTTTTGTGGCCCATCTCCTGACATACTTCAACAGGTCCATGTCTCTCCCATACTGAGAACTCCACATCTGGATGCAGTACTCCAGGAGAGGCCCCAGCAGCACAGAGTAGAGAGGCAGGATCAGCTCCCTTAACCTGTCAGTCATGTTTATTTTGATGAAGCCCAGGACAGAGCTAGCTTCATCAGCTGCTTTTTTCAGCAGGGCTGTACTCCATCCTTATATCCCTCATAAATAACTCTCAAGAATGGATACTGCTCTTTTCCATGATACTGTAGTTGCTTTTCAGATTAATCAAGGAATGTGAATCTGTTTGGATGTTTGATTTTCAGTTTAAAATTCAGAATAAATAAATAAATAAATAAATAAAAATCAGATCTTGATTTCAGATTAGTATGCATAAAACCATTGTTTCACATACTGATTATAAAATAAATAAATAAATAAAATAGGAAAAAAAAATGTTATTTATTAATCCTGGAAGCACAATTCTATATGAAGCTTGCCAAGTATTAGTGTGCATTTATTATAAAGAATAACCATAAATCTGAGACCATCTGAACTGAAGATGAGATTTCTATCAGACATAGACCTCATTTCTTTTTGAAGTTAGCATTCTGAAGATTTTAATAAAACTTTTACTTTTGGCATCTCAAATTATTTGAAAGTCCAGCAGTTTACTGCATATTAACATTGTTTGTAGTAGTGTTCATGTAAACTAGAAAGCTTATTGAGTAGGCAAAATATTAATAAGACAAAAGCCAGGTTAGTATTGTGTTTAGAATTTGAAACTGTTTTTGTAGTGCTGAAGGAAGAGCAGATAGTGAAAAATAGCAAATTCTAAAATTACCAAAAAATGAAGAAATGTTCACATTCTTGAATCACCACCTAAGTAGACCCTTTACACACAGTGAATGACTCATCTGAACAGACCAGACTCCTGCTGTCCCTTGAGCATGGTAGTCAGCCGTGTTTAGTGTTTCATTGTCTCAAGAATATCAGTTCACTTTAATATGTGCTTTCCAGTTTCTTCAAGTTAACTTCTTTCTGATATCCATTTTTTCTGATAGTCAGTTTGAGAATCACTGTCATGTAGTGTTCACACACTGAGATAGCACTTAGTCATTTCTGAGATGGCTTACTTATAACCATGTGCCATGTGAACTTAGTTTCTGGAATATAGCATTTTGCTCTGCTGTTCACTGAAAAAAAAAAATAAAAATAAAAATGTACTTATCTGTTACAGTATGGATTTATTATTTTTTTTTCAACTTTGTTGAATTTACCTTCTCTTTTCTCTGCAAAACATATCTCTTTCTATTTGTGCAAAACAGATAAACCAGATGAGTTCAGATACCCTTGGAATCTGCCCTGGATTTGGGATGTGTCTGTCTAGTTCAGTTATGTCTGGAAATCTAGGAATGGACTTATCTGTACAATTTAGGATTTTATCTAATCTAAGTCTTGAGCTAGTCATAGGTTTTAGAACTGAAGATGGAATTGCCAACCTGTGTTATGTAGGTCAGTTCTCTGAAATTCCAAATGTAAGCACAAACGTGAAAAAAATAAATAGAAAACAAAGCCAACATTGCCAATGAAGTCTGAGACTCAAGAGACAATGAAACTACATATCCCACATAATCTGCTCTATTAAAGAAGGGAATTCATTATATAAAAATTCTCTGACAGGCACAGATAAATGTTTGATAGGGGGATACAGAGAAATGGCAGTGGTGCTATCACTTCCAAGCAAGTCATATATAGTAATACTTGTGAGCTTTGTCATGCATACATGTAGACTTCTGCTGTGATCACTGCTGTCAGAGAGATACTGTCCTAATAGCAATGTGTTTGAGAAATAATCCTCACACAAGGAAGCAGTGTAGAAGGAAAAGGAACAAAACCTAAAAACTGAATGACATTCATGAACTCCTGATTCGTGATCACAAGACAGAAATATCAGCCGAGCAAAGGAAAAAAATAAAAATAAAAAAAATAAAATAATAATATTAAGAAAATAAGTTAAACAAATCATCCTAAGTGTTCAAGGAAACTAGTTAAAGCAGAATAGCTTGTTGATCTGAGACTACACAGTAGTCGTATTTTATTGACCTGTTAAAATACCAGAAGAGAACACATGTTCTGTGCTCTACAGGCATCAAATGCCTAAAGCACCTAATCAGTTCAGAGGAGGGAATTTATGCTCGGTATTTTTGAAAACTGGATTATTGTTTTTAACCAAAACTAAAAACTCTCATTATTTCTGAGAGTGGCATTTATTTGAGTGAGTCTCCCAGCTCCTCCTAGACTTGTCATTTCCAGCTTGAAACTCTTTTCAAAGTTGGTCTTCTGGCACCAATTCAGGGAAAAAAAAAAAAAAAAAAAAAGCCACAAAACCAGATGTATTAAATAAAGGATTCCATGAAATATGGGGCCAACATATGTAAATACAACTGCACTGACTGCAGTGGGAGTTCAGCCTGCTTACTCAGAGCTTACATGACCCAAAGAAGAGCTGGGACATGTCCAGGGTTGTGGTGAAGAGATGGTGTCAGAGTTCCCAGCACCTGAGTCATGGTGTACTTGGCTGAGTCATCCACACCTCTGTCAGTACATGGCTTCACACACAGTGCATCATACCTTCTTCCTTTCACTAACTCTTGATTTGCTCCTAATTTGAACTGAGCAGTCCTAGCATTTATCTTGACCTCAGTTTCATACATGTGAATCTCTCTGTCAAATTTGTAGTCTCTTTGCTTTTTTGTTGTTTTCCATCATTCTGTCCCATTTGTGTCAGTGGCTTCCAGGCTCTGTAAGGAATTTGAGCTTGAAGCATATCTCTCCCTTCACATACCATGCTTAGGAGGTCAAGGACAGCAGGATCACTTCTCACCTCTGTCCACAGATGATGACTACCATGCTTTCCACTTTTCCAATCAAACAAAATGTTTCCCAGCTTCTCATCATAACAAACGTTGCTTTGTATTGTCAGGGAAATGATTCACTGAGTTTGCACTTTTCTTAAATAAATTAGTATAATTTTTGTTTAACCTGACCCCTGAATCTATAGAGAAGTCTACTGCTTTTAACTTTCACAGGTTTTACCCATAAACAGTACAATGTCTGTCTGTAGCTAGAGCCAATCTTGTGACACCATAGGTCAGAAGCAAGAATGATGGGAGAAAAGGTGATGCCGTGATCTGTAGGTAACCTTATGACTTGGAAGAAAAGCTGTGCTGTTGCTAACAGAATCACAATGCTTACTGCAGTTCCATTAATTGGGGATGAGAGTATTTTCAGTCATCTATCTGTAGTCCACAGATAATAAAGGAAGAAAGTTAATTGTGTTACCAAGAGATTTTTTGGAATCTGATAATGTTCTTTCTCTTCTTTATATTTTTTGAGAGTTTGTGAATGCCATAGTGTTTTGCTAACAACAATCTAAAAGCTGCAGTTTTTTATAACTCAGCAGCACTGTCTGCTTGGGAGAAAAAAATATATATATATATATATGTATATGTCACTCTGAATGTAATGCCTCCTATTTATTTCCCATGGAAACTGCAACAGATACAAAGACTGAAACAACACTATTTGGTAGAGCAAATTTTCAGCTCCAAAAAAACTGTTTCTCAGTGTAGTCACCACCATTAGCACTGCATTTTCACCAGAGATGAACAAGGGTCTGCATGCTCACAGAAACCTGTGCCAGAAGAGGTGACCTACTGTTGCTGTCACCACTATTGAATACTATCACACTGTACTGACATCCACTCTTTGGCCTCCATAAACATTCAGTAAGTGCCAGTGAATGTCAGTGAGTACCATCTTTTCTGCACTGAGGAGTTCAATGACATACATTTGCTTCATACACACTTCCATGTCAGACGTTATTCTGTCAGACTGCCCCTCTGCTGCCATCTGTCACACAGCAACAAAATGTAAACGGATGCTGGCAGGAAGTTCAGCATCTACTGCCGTACCACCAACTTCCACCTCTGATGTTGTGGGCCAAAAAAATTAAATAGGAGACTTCACTTTCAGAACAGTCCTCATGTATATGGACAACAGTCTTCCGTTTTTTGTGTTCCAAATAATTACAGTGGAAAAGCTAACAGAAGTATAAAGTATTTAATATTCCCAGATTGGAAATTCGTGCTGCAGTGTGTGCCAACCAATTGTAGTAACTGTTACTTATAAATTATATCCACAATATTTAAAAACAAAAACAAACAAACAAAAAACAAAAAACAAAAAGAACCTCTTGACTGTGCGATGTATTAGGCGGCACGAACTCTCGGGATGTAACGCGATAGGCCTTCCCCTGCTCGGTAATGTACATGTATGAGACTGAAATTGGAGCCCTATATAAGGGTCTCATATGGTTCATTAAACGCCATTTTACAGCTCACAATATTGGAGCCCTATATAAGGGTCTCATATGGTTCATTAAACGCCATTTTACAGCTCACAATATTGGTGTGATCAGCGTGTAACTTGGTCATGGGGCCATCAGATGCACATTCTCAGTGATGGACGTAGTTCTTTAGGTTACCTTGCACAAGGCAACAACTGTGTTAATGCTATTATATGACTACAACATCTGTTCCTCTGTAAGGGAAGTCTTCACTTAAGTTTTTACCTTGTTTTGACTGACTAACACCTAATCAAGTCTTTTAGTGTCTCTCTGTGGACATGCTTAAAACAAATGGACATGCTTATTAATGGTCAAAAAACAAATCAGTTTTAAAAATACAGAGAAAAAAACTGTCCAAACCTCATGAGTTGCTAATATCATCTTTGGAAAAATTACAATGATGGTGTTAAAAAAAAAATTGAATTTCATTTAAACAAGCCATTGACACCACTGTCTGCTGAATCAGGATTATCACCATATGGGAAGCAGGCACAAGAATCATCAAAGCTTCCTCACCCTTTTGTCTTAACCTGTGGCAATTTCAATTTATAATTAAAAGTCATTAACATTCTCAAGTGAACAGTAATTTTCTGGTTGGAGCAATTTAGATTCTCAAAGGTCATAAAGACTGTCCAGATAAGCAAAAAAATAAAAATAAAAATAATTTTAAAAAATTTACTTTGATTGTAAAATTAAATCCAGGACCTCTGTGAGCTGCAGGGCGCAGAGATACATGGAAGACTTGGTAGAGTGATGCAAAGTCCTGAGCACCATGCCAAGCTCTACTAGAGCTAGCAGCAGAAACCACTGAGTGCTGAGAGGTACATCCATGCTCCACCCCACTCTGAGTCTGGGACAATTTACATAGGCATCCCTTCCCATTATGAAGGCTGGTGATAATGGTTTTCATTCAAAGGACAAAACACGATGCATTTTGTTTGTAGACATTGAGAAATAGTCTGGGTTGGGTTTTTTTGTTGTTTTTGTTTTTGGTTTTTTCCATGGTAGAGGAGTCCAGGCATCACTGGAGAAAACTGGCAAGAATTAACCAATTGCCCTTCAGTCTGGGGAAACTGAAACTCGTATCTCTCACCTCTAGCTACCTCTGTCTCTCCCTGTCCATTTCTGCTGCATTCAGTAGCCACTGGCTCATCATTTACCAGTCTAGGGGCTTATGTTTTCTTTCCCACTCTGCTCAATGGCACATTCCCAGTGGGAATCTTGGAAACAGCCCTACAATGCATTTTAAATCGCAGCTTGGTTTAAGCCAAACTGCAGAGCTGCCCTGAGAGGGAATTTCTGTGGTCACCACATCAGAACTGGAGCACTTCAGGCAGGGCCAAGTGGGACAGGGAGGGGGTGTGTGAGTTCAGGTCCCACTGCTGTTGTGAATCCTCTGATTGGAGGCAGACTGGGCTTGGTATTTTTATAAAGCAATTCACGCCCACCAAAGTCATGGACTTTTAAATCCTTAACTGAGTATAGTCCTAAATTCACAGGCCTTCTGGCAATAGAATCATGGGTAAATGATGGATTGACTTCATCAAAAGATAATATATCTTTCTCAACAGCATTAATAGTTTTAAAAATTCAACCCAATTCAACCCTAGACCATATAATCAAACTGAATTTTTAATTAATTATGAACAGATTGAGTTAAAACATCCCATTAAGAGAAAATGCAACACAGTCTCCTTGCCTATCATATAGAATTCTCCTCTACTAAGATATATATATATATATATAAGCAATAAAATAACAATATTCACCAGTTCATCTTGTGGCAGACTGCAGTACATTTTTTCAGCAAGCCCTATATTCTGTCTTCTGCCTTTCAATGGACAAAATGACAGGACAGCAAAATGTCAACACAGATTAGTGCCTCTTTTTTTCTGACTCTTCATCTACAGATTGCTGAGCAAATTAAAGAACAGATGAAAGGTTGTGAGCTTGCAGGGGGACAACAGTTTGGTCTTTGTTATTTCATTCAGATGTTGACTTCCACAAATCTAGTAATATTTGCATTTGTAATAAAATACTCTATAGAATATGGCTTACTGTAAGTGAGAGGTTCAAATAGAAACAGATAATGGAAATATATAATATAGAGAGTGCACTGTTCTTAATGCAGAGCTTAATTGGTGAGGGGGAGAGCAACATGATCAATGACTACTAATTGTCCACATCAAAAAATAAAAAGCTTCAGAATAATAATTTTCTTTCATGGCCATAGACAAGTGAGATGTCTAAAGATATCTACCAGGTCTGGGCATGATTTCAGTGCTGATTAAAGAGGGAGTTGCGCAGCTTTTCCACCATAATACAATGATATATTAAACTACATAGTTGTACCAAAGGGGAATTTAGTCCTATTAGATTTCTTCCCTCTATTCCATAAATCTCTTACTGCTATCAGCAGATTTACTTAGCACATATGTCAGTGATTTATTAAAGGTAATGAGTGATGAAATGGCTTGATTTGCAGCCAATGTACATTACTGATATTATTAATGTTCTCACAGCCTGGCCTGTGTTGGAGGAGTACTGTGTAAACCAAAGATGAACTCACCAGGCCTGCTCAGGTCCTGTTGCTCACAAGAGTTTTCCTCGGAAAGGTCTTCCAATCTTGTTTTGCAGCTTTCAAGTCTGTGTACACGTGAATGTGAATAGGTAATTACACTGACCTTGCCAGAGCTGCTTCTATCTTTTTTTCCTTTCCAGCATTATATCACATAATGAAAGGCAATAGTGACCAGATTTTCAATTACCACTTACCTTATATGCCTGCTTACAAGAAATTAAAACCATCATGGTGGGAAATGAGCAGAAGAATGGATTTGGTATCTTCTGCTGGTAAAGCAGCCTATTCTATGGTCTGATATATGTTTTTTCACACTAAAGGCCTAATTTATTAACTTGCCTGAGCTTGAGACAGAGAAATAAGTTAATTGCAAATTTATATTTAACTAAGAGCTTTCAAGTGTCATCCCAAAATCTTTATATTAATGACTTGAATATAAAGCCTGCTCTTGTTAAGGTGAGAGCAAAAGCAAAAAGGTGATCAGTATCAGCCAGCATGGACTTCCCAGTGACAAACCATGTCTGAGTAACCTGAATGCCATCAGTAACCTGATAGGCACAAGTTATTTTTCATTCTGTGGATAAAAGAAAAGTGGATGTCAGTTATCTGTAGTTTTAAAAGGCTTTTGACAGGCTTTTCAATAATATCCTTGTAATCAGACAGGGAAGATATAGTTTGGTTCATTGGAATACAGGATATGCTGAAAACTGAACCATGAAACTCAACAAGTATTTAACAAGTAGCTTCAATGGTTTAAAGTTTAACTGGTGACTCAACATTTTTGAGTGGGTTACTTAGAAGTTAGAATAGTTGTAATACCATTTAAGATTTCTATAAAGCGCTTGGGCCTCAAGACAGGACACACCCTGTCAAGGATATAGAGGACACCAAAGTTCATGGCTTGGTCAATGCAGAGGACAGATCTGCCCTTCAGAGCAATCGCAAATGCTACAGAAAGGAATAGATAGATAAGAAATTCATGATGTCATTCAAGAGCAAGTTCCAAGTCTTACACTTAGGGATAGACCAGCCCCAGGTAACAAATGCAGTCTAGGAGACATCTGACTGCAAAGCAGCTTTACCAAGGAAGATCTAGTTGAATCCTGACAGACAACAAGTTGAATATGCACTTGTTGTAATGAAGGTCAGCTGCATACTTTGCTTTATCATCAGGGATCCAGCCAGCAGATAAAGAGAAAGGATTTTTCTTCCTTGTGGGACATTGTTAAGGTCACACCTGGTGTACTCCGTCCAGTTCTGTTTTCTCCAGTAGATACTGATAGGAACAAATGACAGAAAGTTCAGCAAAGGGCTTCTAGGATAATTAGTCCGGAGCACTTTTAGGGAGATGCTGAAGGAAATCAGGTTGCTTAGTTTACATTCCTTCTCTACAGAAGATTAAGGGAGGATCTCATTGCTGCCTTCAGCTATATAAAAGAAAGTTCTTAAAGAAAAGAGAAGCCATATTTGTCTCAAAAGTATACAGCAATAAGACAAAAGTCATAACACTTACAACATGCATCTGGGAAAATGCCAGCAAAATATAAGGAGAGAAAGAAACATGGTTAATGTTCCCTTTCTAGGGAGCCTATGGGCTTTTAACACCCAGATGTATGCAAAACTTTATAGGAGATAGCCCTGGGCAGTTTGATCTGACTTTGAAGACAGATTGTAGAAGCATGTTGCACCAAACAGCCTCCAGAGGTCCCTTCCAACCTAAATTATTTTATGACACTCTGACTGTAAGCAAAAAGAATCTTTCCTTTTTTCTCCCTCAAAATTGGGCAAGTGTCATAAAAATCTAATTTAAAAGAAGAAAGAGAAAAAGAAAAAGTTTAAAATAGAAGTTCTCAGTGAAATTCTGTTCTTGTACATATTTGCATTCAGAATAGGCAACATAGTGAAATGTTTTTGCAAATAGCAACCACTCTAATCAAGAGTATGATGACAATGGCTGTGCTCAGAATGGTACTCACTGGGTAGTGTCCCAATCATATTCATAACTCAGAAGCCCTCTTGGTATAGGCAACAACAGGCTTTTTTTTTTTTTTTTTTTCCCACTAGTCAAGCAGTATTTATGCTCTGCTGCTATATTCTAATGAAACTTTCAGAAAAATTATTGCATATGCTTTTGTTCATAATGTAGTAAATCATGAAAATTTTGCCTGTCTGGATAACTGACAGCACAGATGGCAAAATGCTTTTAAAAAAAAAAAAAAGAGAGAGAGAGAGAGAATGTAGTGAAATTGGACTGATAGAATATCATTGAATCAAACGTAGGCCTGAAATTCCTAAGCATTGCCTGAGGGTCTTCAACCCCACTTATTCCACTGACTAGAAATATTTCCTAACCAAATGTTATTCATTTTTCTGAAACATGTGCAAAGAACGTCCTGAAACATGAGGCTGTGAAAGTCTGAAAAAAAAAAGAAGAAGAAGAAGAATTTTTAAAAAATAAATTAAAAAATTGATATAAAAGTGGTGACTGTAAGAAGGAATGTGCACCTGTCTACATATGAAAGGATGATACTTTCTCTTTAGCAGAGCATTCATTCAAGAACAGAAGAGCTGAATTTTGAACACAGTGAGGCATAAGCGTAATAATCTCAGATGTTTTTGTCATCTGTACAGTTCTGTTGATGTCCAAATGCCTTCTAGATAAACCCAATCAAAGCCTCAAAGAGAACTGCTTCACTTTGAGAAGCCAGCTAAGTGAATGTTAATTAAATTCCATATACTTAATGTTGCAGATGGAAAGGCAGGCTTAGAATGAACAGACTTAAAATTCTAATCACCTGGAGAATGTTAAGATTCAAACTAAGTTAACGTAGTTTAAAATGTTTTACTTTAGATGGCAATTCAATGAAGGATTTCCAGGACACAGTGCTGTATGTAGGTATCTAATTCTGCTTTAGTTCTGTTTTGGAAATCTCTGTCTTCTTTGACACTGTATACTTCTAATATCCAAGTTAATTTAGACATAGAAAATGAATGGGGAAAGTTCTTAATAAGTATCATTTTAATTCCTTGGAAAAATAAATATATAATGTTAACATAGGAAATCCGTTGAATAACTTATTTGGGAATTTAAAGGAAAATGCACATACAAAAGAGCTGGGTATTTTGCATAGGCAGAAAACACAAAGCCTTGTTCAACCAAATGCCTTTGAAAAAGCAACAGGCTGGTATCACTTCCAGATGAGAAGCAGAATACAGAGCCTTGTTAGGGTATAACCATGTTTCAAGTTCCATTCACAGTTCAAGTCACAGTGATTGTGGATTAATCTGATTACCTAAAAGACTGTAATAACTGTTCTTAAACAGACATTTACGTGTCTGTTAACATAATCATAATTGGCTCTTTGTTCACTGATTATGAAATCATCCCAAACTAAGCTATGAAAATCATTTATGTAACTACTGCTATCTACAAGATATGTGAAATTCCTGAACTCAACATGGAGTACAGAAGGACCTTGCATCATTTCCTTTTTCATCTTTTCATGTTTGTATGTTTCTCATACTAATTAAGCGAAATTTCTATACCTTATTTATGGCAAAGTTGATAACATGATAGATCTTTTACAGTTTAGGTGGTCAGCATGGTGCCCTATGATGTCATTTAGTCAAGAACTGCAGTAAGCAGGACTTAAAGCACCACAGATTTTTAGTGGGTATTAGAAAAAAATTATGATTGCTTCTAATTGTCTGTAATATTTAGGTAGCTCCTAAACACAGTTTAGCCCATTCTTCTGATATTACTGCTTAAGAATCACATGTACCCAAGCTCAACCAAGAAACTCAGACTCCTTGGCCCTATCAGACATGACTTAATGGCCATGAACCACAACAAATTTTGCCATCTGTATACACAAGAGTAGAGATACTTCTAGTGTTGCTGACAGTAAAATTCAGCAAACCTCACACACTGCCAGAGGCTGCAGGGGGGCTGAAGGACAGCCCACAGTCAGAGAAACCCAGCAGTGTTTGCCTCAGCACATCTCATGGGATCATCTGTTACTACTGCAAAAGTCCTCAGTCCTCAGCAGCATCTGTGCCAGACCTACCATTGATCTTGTGTTGTGAACCTGGTGTGAATGCCAAAGCCAAATTGTTCACCAACTCCTTGTGACTCAGAAGTGATACTCCTCTAAGCCAAGGTGCACAGCCAGCACAGTAGGACAGCCACCAGGGAACTGCTGATTTGTGCCACCTCCAACTTCCGTCATCCACAGCCACTACTTCAGCACAATTATTCCTCCCCAGATATCCTAAGCAGCCTTAGAACAAAGACAAGAAGGAACAATTTGCAGTTCTACAGTCTGTTCCTTATTTCAATACTTCTCTTTCCTGTCATGATTTAGAGACACCAAGAAATGAAGTTAAATGGAGCATCACTTGGATAAAAGAGGGTAAACTGAACTCATTCTGAGCTTAGAATATTTCATGGGTGTTATGGACGTTTTTTGTTGGTTTTTATTTTTTTTTTTAATAGATGTAAAATCTGGTCATATCAGCAATGATTTAATCACATTGTATTTGCAAGTGAATCTTGGAAATGTTCATTTAAGTTCAAAATGCCTAAGTTTAGTCTTTATGTGTTATAGTTTACATATTCTTGAGGATTCCATTTGTCCAGTTCCAGGTAAGTCCAGAAGTCCTTCTTAATATTTGCTCCAGTATGAAGTAGGGATTAGGGCTGATTGCATCCTTCCAGGAGGACTCAGAGTGTCCTCTCCTCATTCTCATTCAACACCTGGCACTGTCCTCCCCTCCACAGATATTTTCTGTAACAATGTCTTGAAACCACTCTGTTTTCAAACCCAGCCTGGCTAAGCATGGCCATTGTACTCATAATTTACCTGGGTTTATGACAGAGTTGATATTACTTGTTGGCTCCATGCTGTGACAGTCATGAAAGTTAATACATTCTTCAGTCACTGTTGAAAACTGAGATTTCAGTGGCTACTACTCACCTCAGCTCTACACAAAAGGAAATTATATCTTCCTGTTCTGAATAATGGGCAAAATCAAATACTTTGTGTGGTTTGAGTGGGTACGACACCTATAATATATTTGTTGAAAAAGAATCACGGAAAACCAACCTTACAGACCCCATCCTCAGGCTAGACCCAGAAAGACTTTGCAATCCACCAAATATGCTAATTTTTAATAAATATGTTCATATAGAATGAAGATTTATGAAGATCTATGAAGATCTATTTTAAAGTATTGCTGGAAAGAAAGAAAGAAAGAAAGAAAGAAAGAAAGAAAGAAAGAAAGAAAGAAAGAAAGAAAGAAAGAAAGAAAGAAAGAAAGAAAGAAAGAAAGAAAGAAAGAAAGAAAGAAAGAAAGAAAGAAAGAAAGAAAGAAAGAAAGAAAGAAAGAAAGAAAGAAAGAAAGAAAGAAAGAAAGAAAGAAAGAAAGAAAGAAAGAAAAGAAAAGAAAATTAAAGAAAGAAAATAAAAAAGAAATCTCATCATTATGACTAATCACAGAAATGCATGCTAAGGAGACTACTGATTTCAAAGAGAGACACTAATGCTTAAAGTAGCCGGCAATGCTATGTGGTTAGAAAGAATAGCTGAGGTTTGATTCCCTCTATTTCTTTGAACTAAAGGATGAAGATGATATAAATTTGAAGTTCTGGTTCTCAGAAAAAAGCTTCTGAGGCCATAAGCTGTAGCTGTGATCACACTGAAATACTTGTGTACTAGTCACCAAGGTCAGAAGGACAACAGAGTTCAAAGAGAGACCATGACTGATACACAAAATAGAAACTCCAACAATTCTAGTGAGATTTATTAAAAATAAAATAAAATAAAATAAAATAAAATAAAATAAAATAAAATAAAATAAAATAAAATAAAATAAAATAAAATAAAATAAAATAAAATAAAATAAAATAAAATAAAATAAAATAAAAAATTGTGAAATTGCACAAATGACTTTAGTCCCCATACTTGGGAGCTAAAGGGTAAAAGGCACCTCTGATTAGAAAGGTTAGGAAGAAATTTCTGCAGTGGTAGGGAATCACACTTCTCAAGCATCTGAAAACAGATATGTGTAGAGGCAGAGATAATAAATTAACAGGATCTCAGAACAGGCTGGGCGTAGATATCCTTTGTCCCCAGTTTGAAAACAAAGCGGGCATCCACCAGCAGAGTACAAAAGAATGATGATATGAGACCAGCCAAGGGCTTACTTTGCTTCGTGCTTCTTCAGCTAGAGGCCAACAGGACAGTCTTTAATAAAGGAACAATGCAGCTCATAACTCTTATCAGACCTTAGGGGTCATCTAGTCCAGCTCCCCTGATATGGACAGGAATAACAACAGCTAGTTCAGGTTACTCAGAGCCCCATCCAAGACTGACCTTGAGTGTCTTCAGGGATGGGGCATCTACCAACTCTCTGGACAATGTTCACCGCTTGCTCATGTTTTGGTATAGTGCCTCACTATATTTATATGATATTTATATGATGACACTCTGACTTGGGACCCCCTAAGCACCACCATACACAGAAAATACCACAGATCTCTGCTGCAGCCAAGGGCTACAAGATCACAGTTGAATCCATATGTATAGCCACTGTGCTCCAGTGCCTGAAAGAAATAACAAGCATAAAAAAATGACACGCTGCCAAACTAAAACTTTTTGACACTATGAAGAGCATTCAAACTGGTGGCACATTTTAGCAGAAAGCTTTCTTCTTAGCAGGAAAGTCTGAGCAGAAACGCCTAGTTCTGAGCACATTTTGGTGACTAAGTTAGCATGGTTAATGGCTTCTGATCTATTAGAAAGAGTAAGCACTTTAGCAGTGCTAGAGAAAGGCATAAAATAAGCTTCTTCTCATAACACTGTCACTATACTTGAACAGTATTATCCCTATGTGGGAAAAGTTGATGGTAAAAGCATTCAGATTCTGGCCAAATAATTTAATGGAAATTATGAATTATGTTTGTGCTACTCAGATATGTCTACCCTTTCCTTTAAGCTGAAAAAGGATTCCAAGTTTCTAATTTTTTTTGTCATTAATTTAAAGTCCTGTCTTAAGATGCTGTAATACTTAAAACTGATATTTTGTAAGGATAATCACTGAGATTTTGCTGGTTACTTTGTCATGGAAGTCCCTACAAAACTTGATGACATGTACTTAGTTTTTATTTTATTTTTACTGAATTACAAAGTTCTGCCAATGCCAAGTTTTGCAGAGGTGTCACTGGTTCACTACAGTTTTCAGCAGCATCCAAATCTCATTTTCATTGAAAAAGAAAAAGGAATTGAGAAAACAGATCTTTTCCATTTAAAAAGGGGCGTTTCTGTACAGTTCCTTTCCAAGATGCCTGGATAGCCTCTTTTTAAATTCTAACACAGAATGAAAACAAATTTTGAAACGGCAACATTTTGTTATGTACTGGAACTGCCACACACTGGCCAACTCCACTTTTTTATTGAATCCTTGTGTTCCATCTAATGAACACTTTGTACTGTATGTTCCCAAGCCTGAGATGACAGAAAATCTGACTACTATTTTGAATATATATATATATTTCTTTACTGGCTGTTTCCATAGGTGGAAGAAATCCTTATGAAAACTGGATAAAAAAACACAGATTTGAATTAAATAAATAAATAAAAAGAGTGAGAGAGAGAGAGAGATAAAGAAACACAAAATTCCAGAAGAAAATGGAAAAGGAAAATGTTTCAGCAATAATACTATTTAACTGCATTTGATTCCTGTATTGTTCCTTATGTTTTTGTGCAAATATTTAAAAACATATATAGATGATATGATTAGACATAAAACAAGTTTTTTTTTAAAACTCCCTTAATTCTTCTAGGAACTCTGAGAAAATAAATTTTAAAATCTAATTTTAAATAGGACTTTTTGTAACACACAAATAAGCTGCCCATACGAATTGCCAGATTGTATCTCACCATTTGGGGTTTTGGTTTACAGCACTGTAGTTTGGGGACAGTTTAATAAACAAGGATTGGGTAATCCTAATTACGTCTGTATGGTATTTATGAAGTCAGTAGTTCTACTTGTATAATGTTTGGCCTAATTATACAAATTTCATTTTCCCAAAGTATTACATTCATTTATATAACCACACCATTCATTTCCTGTTTCTGTATTCACTGCAGAAATAATGAAGCTCTTGAGACTTCATGCATTGGACTTTTTTTTGTGGTTACCAAGTAAGGTACATAGATTTTCCTTATCTACACTTGTATAAAATTATAACTTACTTACATACCTGTATTACAATTTCTTGGAGATGTAACACAGTCACATTTTACCATATCAGCAAGAAAAGTGTAAATTTCTTTTCTTATTAACTTTATTTAGACACTGAGGTAAGCATGACTTCTGTAGAATCAAGGATGGTAGACGATTTTAACAAGGATTAAGCAGAACACCTATAGAAAGAGCACTGTAGCAATTTTTAACAGCTTTATATATAGACACAACATAAATGTAAGAAAAGATAGTGTTTAAGAAGGCATTTTAAAATTCAACAGCTCACTTTCTATACAGAGTATTAACTTGACTTATTCTGACAAACTGGAACTTTACTATTCCAGAATACTGTAATTTTTTATGGAAATTATGTAAAGCTAAATGCTTTAGAAGACGTATTGAATAAAATGTGCATTTGTTGTGTTTTTATCCCACTTCCAGTATGCAGAATTTCTGTAAGAAGAACAATGTAACTCCACTTAATTTATTTTTTTTTTTTATTTTCACACTTAGTCAAACAATCTATTCTCATACTTCCCAAATAAGAGAACATGCTTTATCAAAACATATTTGTCATCCAGGAAGCAGAAATGCTGGACTTATTTGAATAAACACAGGTCTCTCATTTCCCTAATTATTAACTAATATTGTGTTCCCTCCATCGTTAAAAGTTAATTTCTGAAATCATAATTAAATGAGCAATAAATATAATGTTTTGTACTTTATAAAGGAAATAACTAGGCAATTTCCTACACTTGATGCCATTCTGGTCTACAAACTTCATATGATCTCATGCTTCCTGATGCTGGCATCAAACCATTCTTTACAGCAGTGGTTGTGAACAAAGGGTGAAACTCTGTATGCTAGAGAGTGTTTGAGAGCAGAACTTTTGTTGACTAATGTCACAGTCAAAAATCATTCAAACTGTCTTAAAAATATTTTCTCTCTGAAAAAGAGGGGGACACTCACAGAGACAAGTTCCTTCTGACACTGAAGAATCACCCAAACCAAGAATATCTCACACTGAAAACAAACTGTTACTGAGAAGCCTTTTGTACTTTAATTTGTTGATGAACACTGGTAAGCATGATGACAGCTGTTCTTCCTCCTTATATGAGCTGTCCTATAAGCTGAAATGTAAAAAAATAAAAATAAAAATAAAAATAAAAAAATAAAAATAAAACAAAAAACATTGTATGTAAACAGTACTTGGACATCATTAAGCAACTATTGCAGATAGCTTCTATTCCAGTGATAGTGAGGAAGTGCATTGGTGCACAAAATATAAAATGGTGAGTTTTTTGGTTGTATTATTATATGAAGAGTTAAAATACATGAGCACTACTGCTGAACAGATTTCACTTTTTATTTCCTTTGTATGTTTTTCTGGGGAAAAAAAAAAAAAAAAAAAAAAAAAAAAGAGCCAAGGCAGATCTTCTTAAACTTATTTTAAAGACATTATAGACTTAGAAAACATGGAGATTTTCAACATGTATTACCATCTATTTCTCAAACTGAAGAGTAGTAGAGGGTATTCTGAGAGACTTTGGGGGACTGTAATGTTGACACTGAATGGTTTGGACCATCAGTGAATGACTACATCTGTGCAGTTTCCATAGGAAACACTGTAAGTACCAGTTGATAACTCAGTTTCAGATTCTACTTCAGAAAATGTATAGTCTACACATGGCTGTACTATTTTAAGATATTTCCATGTTTTCATGTGAGTAAATTAAAAGCTTTTTAATCTTACAATGAGCAACAATGGAGAATAAAACAAGGTAAATAATATAGTGAGATATAAGTAGTTATATTTCATAAATAAGGGGCCATGTATCTTAAGTGAAATGTGATGGAGCTGCCACACATCCAATTTGCCTCCACCACTATTACAGATGGTACTGAAGGTCTAGTGGGAAAACTCTAGCCTGTTTCCTACAAGTCATGCTTATATTCTCAGAACTTTCATTATCCAGAACACCACCAGCAGCTGGATTGTCATGTCAGCTTTCAGAGTTCAAAGCTACTCCTGGGATATCTGTAGAAAGGTTAAGTAATGCACTTGAGCCAGGCACATCATACAGTTGTGCAGTTTAGGAGTTCAGAGAGCAAGTAATGGAAGATAATGGTGTAACTGAAACCTCTTCTCTACATGACCAACCTTGTCATCAAATCAGCCCATGAAAAATAGTAATAGGACACCTAGTGCTACTAAGAACTGTGCTTTGAGATTTTATTTTTCCCAAAGTACTGACATAGATGAAAAGAAGAAATTGATACATTCTTGGAAGGACCAAATTACAAACAAAACAAAAAAACTGGGTGCTCAGGAAGTCTCTGTATAATGCCAGTGTATAGCTCATTCAGCCAGACCTTCAGTTAGTCATTGTCAGCTGTTCCTCTACATGTTGCGCATGAAGAAATGAAATATCCTAACAAAGAACAGGTACATCTATTCCACTTCAAATTAAACATGGTTTTCACAAAATTAGCTTGTGTTTCTATACATTTGTAGTAGAGATGCAACCAGAATTGCCAAGGACCTATGAGTTTAATCTGCAAAGATCTGTTGGGATGGAAAGGGTGTTGCTTGGATATCCTCTGTAGCCAACCGAAAGAGACACTTCCAGCCCATGAGTCACTTGACCTATTTCAGATTGCCTATTTTTGTATGAAATTAATTGTTCCCAGGAAGTGCCTGGTTTCCCTCTGAGTAAAGAGTTTGAACAATAGCTTCAGAGGTTTTCTTCCATCTTTTCTAAGTCCAGGGTAGGAAAAATGAACCCTACCTTCTGAATCTTTCCAGCATTTGCTGAATTCTTTTGAAAAAGGTAAGACTTCGGTGTCAAAGAGACATGACAGGAAGATGAAAAGGATGAATTTTAAGAATTGCTCTGACCATTGAGAAATATATTTTATTTCCATTTATAGTATATCATCAAAGGTAGCCTTCTGTTCTGAACAGAAAGCAAATGTCTCTCATGAATGAAAGGGAAACTGAATCTGCCAGAACCATGCCAGAAACTGAAAGCCAATAAATGCAGGTTACTGGAAGATGCTGGTGTATGCCCCTAGGAACAAAACAACTACTGCAGTTGCCCTATTGCCACACATCTGAACTTATATATTTCATTTGTCTGTATTCTTTTCTATCTGTAGGCTCACGTTTCATGACTTCTTTGGAAATGAGCATACAGCACCATGATCTGTCAGCATTGTCTCAAAGCTCAAGCTCTGCAAATGCAACTGTACAGTAACCAGATTTCATAAAGCACTGAGTCATTTGGCTTAAAGTTCTGGTCTCTGCTGGCAGAAAATATCATGGCACCTCAAAGCTTTTCTTTAGTTTTTTTGTGACCTGTCTTGAGAAATCTGCTGAGATTTTCAAAGTTGCTAAACAGTATAAAACCACATCATTTTCATATAGTTTCAGGTTTCGTTGATATCCTTCCAGGTACTCCCTGATTAAGATGCAGGCAAGCATTACACGTCCTTGATTTCCCATACAGCTGATTCATTATTCTGCCTCCTGCAGTGAACTCCTGATTTCTTAATGTATTTTCCTGTCATATTCTGCTTATGGCTGTTACATTGGTTCAGAGATGTCTGCTATTAACACAAGAAGTACTGAAATTTTCATTCCAGTTCTTAGGTTAACTGGAAATGTCTTTAGGAATAGTCAGCATATCACATGTGCACTTAATATTTTCTTCTGTCCACAGACATATACATACTTGTAGGTTGCTCCAAAAGAAATGCTTCCTATTTATTCCCATGGAAAGAAACAGAAAAAAACCACAATAACACTACTTGACACAGCAAATTCTCACTACAAAATGTGTAAGCTCATCACCATTAGCTAAGCATTTTTGCCAGTGATGAACAATTCACTGAAACGTCTTTGCTTCATATGCACTTTCGTGTC